>NC_086241.1:17637500-17937500 GCF_036321145.2 Pelmatolapia mariae | reverse complement strand
CAACAATAGCCACATGTATGAATAGGTCCTGGATAAATAATGGCTCTAGAGAGGCTATTTTGCATGATTATATTTATTCAGCTCCGGTGGTCCCTTATCCAACAAAAGCAATTTACAGCCATATTGATCATAGGCTCTGTTTTATTAGTCAACAAAATCAGTTTTTATTAGCCTTGGATTTCTTTTGCTTAGGAGAGCTCCGTGTTGACTGATCTTGATTTGTGTGTACTCAAGTTATTGTTTTCTGTTTTTATTTCTTTAGAACTTCATGCCTTCCATCACTCTCCAGACTGTTGTAAAGCTTAATAAAAAAAAAAATCCCCTCCAAAATCCATCTCAGTAAGTAAATATAACTGCTTCCCTTCAAAGCCTGTTGAGTGCTTCTCTTGACTCACATTGACTGGGCATTGCCTAGGAGACTCAGCCTGTTCTCTACACCACAAGTGTTAACGCCAATTAAACCCCTGGCACCACCCTGTCATTCTCCACATTCTGTGACATATGAGTGATAACACAGACCCTTACCTACAGCTCTCATCTGACGCACATTAAATGGCACTAGACCCTTGCGTTTCCTGACATTTTGCAGAAATCGATTGCAATTTAATCAGTGTGAGCGTGCTGCTATCAGCCACGCTTACACCAGCTGTTTTTTTGTGTTACCTGGGTCGAGTTCTCCATGCTGGGAGAAAAAAAAAGACCAAAAAAAACCAACAAGATTTACGGCAATTTCAAACTCCAACAACATGAAATTCTCATTAAATCAACCATAAAAAAAGATCAAGACAAGATCACAGCCTCAGAGTTGATAATAATAATCACAGATTTGATGTTCCTGTGAAAGCATATTTCCATTCAATTTGCACGCTTTTAGATTTATTGTCTATTTTGAACACTCATTACTCCCCTTCCCCCTCCCCTTCTCTCTCTCTCTCTCTCTCTCTCTCCGCCTGTCTTGTTGTGTGTCTCTGTCTCTCCCTTTCTCTTCCCCTCTGGTGGTAAGTTCAATAATTATCCCATTATTCTTTGAAGTCTTTGTAAAATCCAAGGCCCCCAAACAATCCTTCAACATGTGAATACATGGTCCTTTTAAGTATTCGGGGTCCTACGAGGTAGCCGACAGCTGGAATGCTCCCGCTTTCAAATTCCAACAGGTCAAAATAAACCCCCAAAGAACGTGGCTTTAAAGAAGGAAATGTGTGGAACATGTCACTTCTCGGAGCTTAACTCATACACTTCTTCTCTGAGCTAAGGTGTGCACCGAGGCCGGATTTAAACTGCCAGAAATTATCTCTGAACTTAAAGCATTGTGTGCCAATTGAATCCTCATAACACCACCATTGCTTACTGAGGCGACCACGCAAACACTCACAGATGCCTCAAGGTAACTACAAGCAAACTCTATAGAGCTCAGTTCTCAGATGAACAGACTGAGCTTTCCAAGACTGCTTAGTACCATTTTCTTAATGACTTAATTGGGTGGTAATATGTTAAAAATGTTAATTTGTCTCTATTTTAGGAAAACCTTGAGTTCCATTGCCGGCTGCAGATCCTCGCACATGTGCAAGCACGCACACACAGACGCGAGTTATTATCCACTCATCCTTTGAATTTGCAATTATGTATGCACAGAGTGTCACACAGAGAAATCAGGAAAAATGAATATACCAGCACATGTTCCTATTTCCACGTATATCCAGATGAAATATTGATTATTAATGGCAGCAAGAAACCTGGGCTATTAAGCAGAGTAACATTCCACAAACACACTTTCTCACTTTAATTGAGTAGAGACATTAATACGTCAGTGATGTACAAATGTCTGGGTCCTATCTGCCACTAGGTATTACTCTGGGTTACTGCCTAAGGCGATACAAATATGAGCTGAAAATGAAAGCAGCTCTATAACTGTTTGGATGGTGGATGGTCTGATAAACGTGATAGAAATACTCATGCAGTTCATGTCGTCTCAGCCAGTGCTCTTCCCAGTTTTATTGCTAAATCCGCATGGGAGCAAGAGAGGTGATGGTCAACTGAATGATCATCGTTGGTGCGGAACATGGGACATCACACCAAGGAACAGCAACACATGTTGATACATGCATGCAAACGCACGCTCACGGTCTTAAATATACAGCAATGCACTATTACACAGCATGCATGCAAACACATGCTGTGAGGTAATTATCATGTGTAAACAAATGAACGCCACACAATCTTTCCCATCACTAAATGAATGCAAAAATGAGTAAAAGACATGCGACCCCATAACTTATTTAATACAGTGCAGTACAAGTTGGATGCTATCATGACTGCAAATGATCACGCAAAAGATGTGAGCAGAAGCTGTCATTAAAGGCACAATGTGTGTTACCGTGGCAACATCATAGAGACCTCCATCTTTTTAATGCCGTGGTTAGGAACAATCGACACTGCACCCAATCCCCATGTGAATTAAAGGCACATAGCTAAATAAAGCTCAAGTACCCCGCTGCCACACTTTTACAATCCACTGTTTGTCTCTTCTCTTTAGGGAATTCTGTAACAACCTGTTTCTGTGGGGGGAAAGTAGGCAAAGTGTCAACACTCCACAATCAAAGTAGCTCCCTGTTAGCTGGGATTTAATTTTAAAATAATCACTGAACAAAAAGAAAAGAAAAAGAAAAAGCAAATGATGAAACTGGTAAATTTTGATTGTCACACTACTACTTGACGGTAATTGTTCGACACAATGATGTCTCTTTTCACTCCTTCACTGACTGATTTAACGCAATCACAAAGGTGACATCTTGTTTCCCTCATTTGCAGTTTCATTCAGTGTCCTTACTCTAGCTTGGTTAAATGTCTAAGTCTAACTCTTCACACTTTGCCATTTTGTACCACAATGACCTCTCTGGCCAAAGTAATTACCTCAGCTCTTGAGTCGTCCAAGTCATAGATAAAGCCCCACAGTGATATTTCTGCATCAGATTAGCAGATTGGCTTTTGCAGGCTTCTGTGACTTACAGAACAGTTGTTCATTCTAGACTAACGTGGTGCTTTCTGCTTGTTTGTTTATTCATTAGCATTTGATCTGTCAGCTGAAGAAGAGTTGTCTTTGGTTTACAGCAGTCTTGTCAGCATGAGCAACCGAGATAAGGTGAATGTAGTATTTAATTAAGACGTGGGTAGGAAGCCTTCCTGGTATCTGCGTACATACAGACACCACACAGCAATTGACCTTAGTGAACATGTCAAGACTTTATCTTGCTCCCATCAGCTCCCAGCAGGAGTTGTGAAGACAGTGAATAGCTTTGCTGCAAGGCAGCTTTTTGATTTCCACAAACAGAGCATTTTTTAAGTGTTTGTTTTGGATGTTATTTTTCAGTCAAGTGAGGCAACATTATTTTATGCTTCTTGTCATAGTGTTTCCAAAATACCTAAATGCTAATTAGTGTGAGTCATGGGTTTTTTTCTGCACAGTCAAATTGTCTTTCGCCATGCCTTACTTCAAAATATGTGTGGCAGACTGAAATGAAATGAAATGCATGAAGTTCTTTTTAAAAAATGAAAATCAAATTAAGAGTATTTCCACAAGCTTTGCTGCTAATATCTGTCAGATTAAAAGGGAAGAATCACTGCAAAAGCTAACTGCATTGTGCTCTTATTGATCAGTCAGTAACCATCACTCTAAAAAGCAAATCAAAATAGCAAGACATGCATTTAGACATTTAATGCCATGGCAGTTTCTGAGCTCAATCCATCTGCACTCAATTAATTTTGATATTGCCGTTGTCTTACATATTCATCAAAACTTGTTTTATCATTGTTGTCACACATATTCAATGCTTATAGCAAGGAACAACAAAGGAAGCGCGAAACAGTTCTTTCCTAAGCCAACAGTGACACCTTGAGGCTTTTCATAAAACTACAGTTGGTTTTAGATTGATTGGTTTAGATGGATTAAGGATAATCTCTCATAGTATGATAACATAAACATTCAAATGAAGAGCAGTGTTTGATGGGAGTAAGAGCATGGTTGCAAGCAAGAAGCAGGAATCAAAATATAACAAATCTAGAAAAATAAAATAGCTGGTTGGACACAATTGACAGAAAAATCCTAAAATCTTAAAATTGTTCGTTTAAATTAAACAGTGTAATGAGGAATATTATAGCTTTTCTCTTCTGAACCAAGACAGTAAAATTAATTATCTGTTTGATCTCAACTGTTCCCATTGAGCCTGACATTACTTCAGACAAGGAAACAAGTGACAAACAAAAGGTCAAATCCAAGCTCTTGAACAACACTCAGGGGATTTCATGGTTTTGTTATGCTGTTTTGGGTATTTCAACTTGGATCCACTTAACCCCTTAAATGTGGCACTTGGTAAAATATTATCATGCACACAGTAAGAGTGAAACAGCATAGTTCTTTACATTACAGTAATCTGCATTTCATACCATACTCGTACATAATCATTACACAGCAGCACAGGATGAACCCCTCTGCACTGCTGTGTCTTTTCTGTAGCTGATGTTGCAAATGTTATGAAATGAACTATGAACCAGTATAAAAATAACAATAATCAGCCGTCATCCTCTTAACAGACACACGACATGCACAAACTAAAAGCACTTGATGTGTGCATTGTTGCCTGTGAGGCTCCCAGTCATACGCTGGTTCCTTAAAACTTTATGACCCACTGCTTCAGACAGAAGGGTCACTGCAAATCAATACAAAGCTGAGTCCTTTATCCTGTGAAGAAATATTCCTACCCTGGTGTATGTGCTCTGTTCAAGGATGACACTGTCCCCCACACACAGAGAGCAGAGTGGTGCTCTGAACAGTTTGATGAAAAAAGGATGGAAATCATATGGTACTGACTTCACGCTCATCGCATTTGTTAGACGATGCTTTTGGACATAGTTGAATATTTCCTATTTTTTAATGTTTTTTTGTATGTTTGTTTTTTTGTTTTTTTTTCCTAGTCAACTATCAATTGTAGAGCTAGATTATGAGAATGCAATAACAGCAATGACGTTAGCGCATTTTAGAGAACTGGGAGGGTAATAAACAAGGCTGTGTCACTGCGTGATTCTGCTAACATATATGGATGTGTATGAATAGCAGTGTCATTAATCAGCAGGAAAGATCCATGGTTTGTTGAGCTATTTATATGCCGCCTCTTATTATTTCAACTGCACTTCTCAAATTTGACCAAGAGGTGGGGCTATAGCAGCTAGAAAAGAAAAAAAATAATAATGTTTTGGTCCTGATTTTGTTTCTAGTCATGATCAGCAGTATCTATGCTGAGATTCGTGGAAGGTCACTGGAGCATTTCCAAGCGGCAGCTTATTCTTTCTTTCCCCCTATGATTTCATCAGTGGGGCCTTAAACTCAGTGATGAGTTTAAGGCCCCACTGAGGGCTTAAATGGGTATGCTTATTTAGAATCAATATTCAGCTACCAACAGACCATTGATGCAAAAAGGTTAGATGCAACTGCTGACATTCTGAAGTAGTAAATATTTTGACTTTAAAAAACACAGAGTGAGTCCAGAAAAAAAAATGTGATGAAATAAAAGAAGGAGTAGAATATACGGTAGATGAAAAATGAAAAGATAAAAAGAAAAACCATCATTGATATTTTTACAATTTCAATTTTTATAAACATCATATGATGGATGTGTGCTAAAACAAAATAGTCAATAAAGTAAATCTAAGGATATAGTACATTAGAGCAGATATCATGGATGGTAATAAAAAGATCATTAGATCATTAGAGCAAACGCTGTAATTATGTAAATTGTTTAGAACAGTGGGGATGAAAAATGTGGTGTAGTGTGCCTTTTATTAATGGAGCTGAGTGCCACATACGCAGCTGCCCTGGGCGCCTTGGGAACCATGTAGAAGGTGAGAGGTGTCATCCATGATGGCTGATAATGTGGCCAACATTCCCAGCCCACCCCCACCCCATCCCCCGCCTCCTCAAGAGAGATCAGAGATACCCTCAGAGGCATGTACACAGACTGCCTGTTGTTAAGAGTGCTTGTAGCCAGAGATGTTTTTTCATGCCCCTACAAACACGCTCACATTTTCTGCTCCAATCTGTCTTTAGTCTGTCTTCCTCCTGTACTAATTATTACTCCCATTGTCTCCGTCATTTAGTTGATCATTTAGTTCATTATCTACTTGGTGATGCAGCGTGTCAGGCTGTTTGCGACATCATCATCTTAAAGTCTGAATTTTCTCGTGAAGTGTTTAAGGTGGCCTCTCAAAGTTCCATTTGTCCAGCTCTTTCCCAGCAAGCCCTCCAACCTGAACAGCCGTATAGGTAATTTGTCCCTATCCTCATTGACTAAATTGCTTGTGGAGTTGCAAGTGCTTAACCTGTCAGGTCTCCTGTAAGTATATTGCTTTACTCCATAAATAACTAACAAGCCCTTTTTGTTGCATTCTATATCCCTGCTGTTTTGTAGCACATCATGCCTGGGAAGGCATACTACACTATAATTACTTCACAGGTTCTCAAGAATATCATTATTGTTAACCTTATTTCTCCCTAATTTCGTTTTAATTTACAAGTGGAATACACTATTGCTATCCAACTTACATTCACTGGCTGCTTCTTTAGGTAAGTAACTAATATTTATTTATAAGGAACCTTTCACAGACAAGCGGACACAAATAGAGACACAAAATAAAGTAAAATAAATAAATATAATTACAAGAATAAATTAAAGTCAGTAAACATATTTTTAAAAAGCCTAGCTAACCAAAAAAGTTTTTAACTTTTTTTTTAAACAGAGTCAGCAAAGTCAGCTGAACATAACAGAAGTGGAACTCTATTCCAGAGTCTTAGTGTAACAGAATAAAAAGCTCTGTCCCCCCAGTTTTCAGTCTCGTATATGGGACAATTGGCAGACTCTGAGCCTGTTATTGAAGGGTACTAGCAGAAACGTGTTTGGTAAGAAGTTAGAACAGTCTGGAGCCTGGCTACTTGAGAATTTTAAAAGGAACTCTGAAATCTGTAATTCACATTCTTAATACCTATTGGACCTCAATTTGCCCTCAGAACTGCTTTAATTCTTTGTGACATAGTTGAACAAGGTGCTGGAAATATTCCTCATTTTGTCCAAGTTGACACGATAGCATGAATCAGTTGCTGCAGATTTTTCAGCTGCACATCCATGATCCCAATCTCCTGTTTCAGCACATCTCAAAGGTGCTCTTTTGGACTGAGATCATTGTCGTTTTCAAGAAATGAGTCTGATAAGATTTGAGCTTTTGGGTCCTTAGCTGACAAGAGTGGACTGCTGCTGTAGCCATCTGTTACACTGTTGTATTGCTCTTCTGCATAACTTACTGTTGCCCTCTGATCAGTTCAAAGCAGTCCACTCATTCTCTTATTGCCAAATTTAAAAAAAAAAACCCAAAAAAAAAAACCAACAAGGACTTTTTGATCAGAGAACTGCTTCTCACTTGACCTTTCTCTGTAAACCCTCAAAATGGAAAATCCCAGTACAGTAGATCAGCAGTTTCTGAAATGCTCAAACCAGCCCATCTGGATCGAAAAATCACGCTAATTTCAAAGTCATTTAAATCACCTTCTTTCCCTATTCCGATGCTCAGTTTGAACTTGTTTGCCTTGATCGGTTGTACTTGCTTAAATGCATTGTGTTGTTCTCATCACTGTCTGACTATAATTCTGCATTTTTAACAAGCATGCACACAGGAGTAACTAAAGAGGTGACCACTGAGCATAAAAACTACTACTTTTTGTTTTCTCTAAAATGAATAAGTTCCCAGTAATTAACAGAACTGGAATAACTCATTGAAATTAAACTGTGAACTATGGTATGTACACTGTAGATCAAAAGCTTTAGTATATTTTCTCTTCAAGAAAACTCAGATCAAGACTATTACAGTCCAAAAACATCTTTGCATAATCCGCTGACATAACAATCCTGAAAAAAAAGTCAGTGTTGTTTAGCTGTTTGTAATGTAACGTCCCTTCTGTTGTAACAAAGGCCTGTCAGAGTCCTGACAGAAACGCTTCTGCCAGACGAAGGCAGAACATTTCACTGGGATACCGAATGTTCTTGTATGCTCCAGCTGGACACAGATGACAAAGTATGGCGCTCCATCTGTAAGGAACATACATCAGAAGCACTACCCATCATGCTCTGTGGCACGGCGCCAACTCTGTTTGTGTATTTCTGACCTTGGAGCACATACACATTGTTAGTCATCATCCTTTTCTTCCAGTTATTTGTAATGCTGATTCTCTATGTATGTGCATGTGTGTGTGTGCCTGTGTGTGTGCGTGTGTGTGTGGAGGGGGAGAGGGTAAAAGGGGAGAACACTGTTTTCTGCTCCCAGTTGGTGAAGATTATGTTCAGTGTCATGGAAGACTTGGAGAGATATTAAATGAGCCTCATATCATGTGGTGTGTGTGCCTCGTGCTCCCTCTACACATTGTGACCATGGACAGAAATTAATTATCATAGTGCAAGGAGTGTAAACATATGCGTGAACATAAACAAAATGCAAATACACAAAGTCACATTCATTTGAAAGTATATTGAATATATGGCTTTTTTAGTGTAATATGATGTAAGTCAGCTGCACAATACATCAATTAACATAAATGCTAATTTATTCAGAAATAGTGGTATAATGATGGGGTTTAGCTAATGCTGAGGGCCTAGCCTCGGATAAGGAGAAAACCTCTAAAGGCAGAGGAAACAGACGCACAAATGAATTGCACGAACACTGAATGCAGCCTTCATACTCTTTAATATGAGCCACAGGCACTGTCCCTGATGTGCCTGCTCTCCTCCCATGTGAGCAAGAGCCAAGTGGGGAGGATGATGGATATAGCTCCATGAGGATACAGCAGTATGCAATGATAGTTGACATGTTTCCACATGAATGGCACTGCATCAGGTTGAGAAGGCCATGACAGGTCTTTTTCTTTATCCTGTGCATTATCTCTAAACTAACATGAAATTTTGCACGCACCATGTGCCACCAGTTCAGATGCTACATCTGATAAATTAAAATGAGAGAAATGAATAATTCACTCTTAATTATAGCGGTGTGAGAACTCATTCCAGAACTGTTTGGTTTTCATTAAAGCTAGGTGAAAACACAGTCAGTGAGGACAATGACTCATGCTCTGTGTGACTCATAGTTTGCCATTCAGCTTTCACCAAACAGAGTAAGTATCACATCAAATTTAAGAATAATTTAAGAATAATGATATATTTTTTAATTTCCAAGCTCTCTACTGTCAGTTGTGGGATCATAGATACATATCCCAAAAGTGGCAAAGTCCCAGTGTGTTCATGCAGTGATGGCCAATGGCATGGTTTTTATTAAGACTGCTCTGCACAGATCACATAAGCACTTCATTGGTGTTTCAAAGAGCTGAAATGGGATTACTGTGATAGTTCATTCATGCTGTGACCTGAATTTTGCCAAAATATTTTAAAGCATAAAAATCTAACAGCCCCGTACCTCTCACTGACAGAAGTGATATGGACAGAAAGCTGATCAGTCGAGCACTTTGCAAGGCACCCTGTGTCTTCATCAACCGCGTCTCCGGGTGTGATGTCCAAATATAGCAGCTGGGACGTCAGAGGGAAAACTAACACAGTGTTTTTGGAAAGCCACCTGCCATTATGGGATTGACAGATTATGAAAAGCTGATGTAACTTGGCATCCCGGTGAGGGTTTTGTTTTGAGCATGAATAACAAAAAAACGGTTTAATCAACCGTTTGAACACGGGGGCACGCCTAGCGCGGTGACATCGTTTGTTTTATATATTTAGATTTTTTTCTTTATTTTTTTTTCTTTGGAACATCTTTTAGGTCAACATCTTTTGGGGGCTGTATCTCGGTATAATGCTCCAGTGAGCTGATTCCTTGTGCATGAAATGACTTGACATCCTCCCGACCACCGAGTGCGACTCAGTGCGCGTGTGCCTGAGCGTCCACGGAGGGAGAGAGAGAGGGGGGGGGAGAGAGAGAATAAGCAACTTTGTGACCAAGCATAGCTGTGTCTACAGGAACAGCGTGGGGAGGAAAAAAGCATTTGACAGTTATGGTTGATCAGCGTTTCTTTCATCCCGCATTAGTGACGACGAACGTGCTCGCGTACAATAGCGCCCGTTTCCTATTTCGTTTTGACGGATTAAAAATAAAAGACGCGCCGAAATACCCAGCGAGCCTACATCTTCATCAATGTGCGCGAGGTATGTATTTCCTACCAAGAGTTACACAAAAATTATGAAGGCTATCTTATCTCAGGCAAGGCGCTGTCATACAGAATGTCTGCTAATCTTCTGTAATTTGCAAAGCTTTGCATTTAAATCGGCAGCCTATTTAACAGCACTTCAGGTCTTAACAAGCAAGTATGATATGGGTTCCCCCCCTCGCAGTGGATTTAGACTATTGTTTGTGCTTATGTCTTCCTTTGACCTTGCTTTTTTGTTGTTTGACATAGCTTGAAGGAGTTTCTTTCTTTCCTTCTTTCTTTCCTCTTTTCTTTTTCTTTTTTTTTTTTCTTTAGCCGTTTTAAATCAGCAGGCACAAAGACAGAAGTTACCTCTGGGTAACAGCAATCAAAGCTTTGACTCATACCGACTAGAGCTCTCTTGTTTAGAAGTTGCTTTCATCGCAGCCCGCCTGTTTTACATCATCATGTCTTTTATTTCTAGATGACATTGAGGATACCTTAGCAGGACTGTGAGCTTGGCTGTCATTTGCAGGAAAATGCATCTTTGGATTCCATATGTTTTGCTGAGTGCAACGTCAGTGTGCACTGTTGAGATGTTGAGCCATTATGGAGAAATATGTCAAGGACTATGTGCCTGTGAGGAGAGAGAAGGGGTGCTTACGGTGAGCTGTGAAAACAGAGGAATTGAAAGTCTCTCAGACATAAGCCCAGTGTCCTTCTCCCAGTATCATCTGCTGCTTACTGGAAATCTTTTGAAAAAGCTATCCACCAATGATTTCACTGAGTACAAAGGACTTACAATATTACATCTGGGAAATAATGAAATATCTGATCTTGAAGCAGGAGCTTTTAATGGACTGCAGGAATTAAAACGATTACATCTCAACAATAACAAAATTGATGCCTTGAAGGAAGAGTTTTTCTTTGGCCTTGATAGTCTGGAATATCTACAACTTGATTATAATTATATCACTCATATTGTGCCAAATGCCTTCAGCAGACTTCGACATTTGGAGGTCCTGATTCTAAATGACAATTTAATATCTGCCCTGCCCGTAAACATTTTCAAGCATGTACCATTGACCCACTTAGACTTAAGGGGCAATCAGCTCAAAGTACTTCCCTACACAGGTCTGCTGGAGCACATGAACAGTGTTGTGGAGTTGCAGCTAGAGGAGAATCCGTGGAACTGTTCCTGTGAGTTGATTGCTCTTAAAACCTGGCTCGAGAGCATATCATACACAGCTTTAGTTGGGGATGTTGTCTGTGAGTTCCCTTTTCGGCTTCACGGGAGAGACCTTGATGAAGTTTCAAAACAAGAGTTGTGCCCGAGGAGAGCCATTGCTGAATATGAGATGCCACCCCTGCCGCATTTGAGCACCGATGCATACTATAGAACCACGCCAGCTCTTACAGCCTCCTTCACTTCATCTGGGTTCGCACGGTCCTCATCAAGACCCACTAAGGGACCTCGACAGTCAGCCAAATTAAAATCAAGACCCACAGCTCGCATTTTATCCAATAAACCACAAAATTATGGCCAAATTATTTCATATCAGACCAAATCCCCCGTGCCTTTAGATTGCCCAACAGCCTGCACATGCAATCTTCAAATTTCAGACCTTGGCCTGAACGTGAACTGTCAGGAGCGAAAGATCGAGCAGATCTCCGACTTAAATCCCAAACCTTACAATCCCAAAAAGATGTATCTCACTGGGAATTACATCACTGTGGTTCGCAGATCAGACTTTATTGATGCAACTGGATTAGACTTGCTTCATCTTGGTAACAATCGAATAGCCCAAGTATATGACAGAGCTTTTGCTGATTTGGCAAATCTTAGAAGACTATACCTTAATGGCAATTTAATAGATCATCTTCCAGCTGATATATTTTATGGATTAGATAGCCTGCAGTTCTTGTATTTAGAATATAATGTAATTAAAGAGGTTACATCTGACACCTTTCAGCATGTACCTAAGCTTCAGCTTTTATTTCTAAACAATAACCTACTGAAAACTTTACCAGAGGGAACGTTTACTGGTCTGACGTTAGCCAGACTAAATCTTCGCAACAACCATCTTCGATATCTGCCAGTCAGGGGTGTGCTAGATCAGCTTACAGCACTGGTACAAGTTGATTTGTTTGAGAATCCCTGGGACTGCTCATGTAGCATACTGGAGTTGAAGATGTGGCTGGAGCAGCTCAGCACGGGCACAGTTGTAAACAATGTCATCTGTGGATCTCCTAAGAAACTAGCTGGAGAGGATATGAGATACATTAAGACGACTAATTTCTGCCCTAATAACTCTGACATACTTGCCTCCATGATCCCACCGTCTGAAGAATCTTTTCCTGGAAGCACTATCACCATAGAAACATCCTTGGACTCTGACACTCAGTACAGCACCATTCCTTTATCTGTGATGATTCTTGCCCTTCTCCTCATGTTCATTATGTCTGTGTTTGTGGCTGCAGGGCTGTTTGTGGCGATGAAAAAGAGACGTCAAAAGAGTCAAAATGAGCAGAATAACTCAATGAATGCTTGCATTAGCTCTCTCAACATGGAATATGGCCTTTACAAAAAAGGATCCATCCCCAAAGTCAGGACATCCAGTGGACATGTGTACGAGTACATCCCACCTCCTGCAGAATCTACATGCAGAACCACTGCTCACACCCCACCGGACAATAAATCAGCGGACGGATTTAGAGACTTTGATGAGTTGAGTGGCGCTTTTCTGGGTAACTCGGATGAAGAGGCAGCCAGTAATGTAATAAGCTCAGAATACAGTGCCACCACTCCAGAGCCTCTTAACAAGCCCTCCACCCCTCACCAAAATGATCCGTGCTACTACAGGGATGTACTTGAGCCTGACAAGCACGCACGCTACAGCAATACATTGCCATGCAGACATACAGCACATTCATCAAATCAGCATGCCACAGACTTTGATGTGAGGCATCAGTATGTTCCCCCTGAAAGAATACAACAGACAATACTGTATTGTACTTCGCCAAGTACTGTTTATGTGGAGCCGAACAGGAGTGAGTACTGGGAACTGAAAGCAAAGCTTCACATTGACCCAGATTACCTGGAGGTTCTTGAAAAACGAACTACATTCACACAGTTTTAAGAGACTTGGCGGCCCACAGATGGTCAGAGTGGATGGATTTCTGTGATGTATCTATTTTAATCAGGAGTCGTAACATGTCATAAAAAATAGGCATAATTATTTTCTCAACTTTAGTACAGTGCATTGGGAGTTACAGCGTGCGCTTCTCGGAGTCATGCCCAACAGAAGTGAGCAAGAAAAGACAACACGTTTCATTTTAAATGATCACTTAACACTTTATCCCTGTTTTGTTTAACAGTTTGGTTTAATTTTAAAAATATAAACAAGAAAGCACAGATTCAGGGCTCATATGACTCATCTCTATCCTGGAGCTGTATCATTGACAACAATGTGAGACTGAGCTTTAACTCCCAAATTAGCTTCATTTTATGAGTGCTAATGAACCGTGCAGACGACATGTACTTGTCCCAAAATAAACCAGGTTTTTTGTCACAGATACATGTATTGCTGCCAGTTCTGCCTTTTCAAATTCATTCAAAATGAAACACGTGCATAGGACTAAAACAAATTTGTCCTGCAAATAGATTTATAGCCGTGAAGTTGACCTTTTAGGTAGACAAAAGTCACTTAAGCACTGAGCCAGACCCATTTAGCTATGCAGTCCTCGAGGATTCACAGCTCGGAGGTGATAATATTTAATGCATTAGATCATGGAATAAATTCTAAAGTAATGTTTCAAACCACAGATTATGAGACTCATAAATCGCAGCTCACTTGTTGGGAGGTTCTAAAGAGAATAATCACAATAATTCGTATCCTACAAATATATTGAACTGGCCCAGTACAATGAAATCCCTCAAAGACTACCTATCCCCAGCCTGAAAGCACTTAGTGATTATGATTATGAAAGCATGTTGGCCTGGAGTTAAATTTAATGCATTGTAATTGTGCTCAAAAATGTTGTAACTAAAACATTATAATCATAACTGTATTCAGGTGTATTGTAAAGGAAAGAAAATGAGCTTTAACTGCCGTTGTTTGTCATGTGTTACAAATGTGTGCAAACAGTGTGTCTGGCATTTTACATAAACACACGCTTACACCCTCATCTGTTACGTGTACCACTACCAAAGCAGTCCACAAAGAATTATATATATATATATATATATATATATATATATATGCAAATTTTGACATCCACAAGTTTACATCAAAACACAGTCCTGTGAAATATTGAACCTATAATAACTCTTTACTGTAAGTGTCAGAATGTGTCTACTGTAGTATCCCAGTTACAACACATTTGAGTGAATTTACAATACAATGAGATATATCTGCAAAGTATTCTGTCTGAAACTCAGTTCAGATTTTTCAATGTTTTGGCCTTAGGCTCATACATTATAAACATTTGAGTAACTGCAAATTCTTATGCAAACAAATACGGTTATCGAGCTTTTTGTCAGTTATTTGGTTTATTATGTTTTATTTTATATAAAAAAAGAATGCACTATGACTTTTACAGGTCAAAAATGATGTCACTTTCTGAAATGCACAATGTAGTAGTGTGCATATAGCCATAGAAATAGATTTAATAATTTCATGCATAAAGATTACATCTGTCAAAAACTCTTGCACTATGCATAGATATGGATTATCCTTAGACAATCTCTGCAAACCTGCCCACCGCTCACCCCTCCATCACCAAAAGCATCCATAAACACAAAATTTAATAATACTATCACATCCCATAACTCCTCATTTGGAATTCAGCACACATGAATATTCAGAGGTACTTTTGTACCACATTTTGGATAATTCATTTATTCGCAAAAGTAATATATTTTTAATTACATGTGTTTTTAGGGGAATACTGAGTGGATTTGCTTGGCATTGTTTATCTCATTTGTTCGATTCGGGGTGGCAAGAAATTAGACAGTTTTACTGCAATTAGCAGTCTCCGCTTGTCTCTTTCTTAGGGAGGGATTGATGGTTAGTGTAACAACTGTGTAAAAATCTGCAAGTGCTTTAGCATTATTAGATTGAAAATCACAACAAATGAATGCAGCGATTGAATGGATAAAATGCATAAAATTTTGAATGCTCTAAAGGAAGCTAAACACATCATGTAGTCATAACGCCACCTGCAACGCAACCAGTTTCTAGGTCAATAGCGAATGCCTAGAAATGTGACTTTCCCTGCAAACATGCAGCAAATTCACATCATATGCAGTATTATGCACTGAGCCTGTCATTTTAATTCAGCTAATTACAGGACATGGTTTTTCTGGACCTGGTCTGCATGTCACCAAATATTACACTGCAGTATTAGTCATGCTGTTTACCATGCTGTTTACAGTCTGGGTTTGTTGCCTTTCACGTGTTCAGTCATTTTGTGATTCTTTTGTCACCTGACCTGTCTCTGTGCTTTAGAAATTCAGCAGAACAAATGAACTGAAGTCTGCACAGAAAATAAAAAAGCATGTACCTACACAGCAGGTTTGTTTTTAAAGATTACATTGCTGTGAGTCAGTGTTGAAAACAATGTAAAACTGCAGACATGCACAGACTGATCCACAAAAAATGTTTGTGTTGTGAACAGTGGCTGGCATTTAATTGATTGTTTCAGTTCTCGAACTTCTTTTTTACACGTGTCAGTTTTTACATCCCGAGTGGATAATCCAGTATTAAAAGGAAAATGTATTCTGTGGGAGATTCCATACTTAATTTTATTTATATATATATATTTTTTTTATTTATGTTTTTTACAGAATCTTGCAAAAAAGAAACTGTGTAATCGAACAACAGGATTTGCTGTATATAACAGAAATTTGTAATCTGTTTGCTCTTGTTCAGATTTTTGTAATCATTGACCAAATGCAGATTTTTTGTCACATGTAAGACTACAAATATTGATCATCCAAAATTGTGTTAAATTGAAATGTGACTGTCCTGTGTATATGTGCAAATGTTCAGTTTGCAAAGAAGACAAGGTGAAGTCAGTGTCTTATTCGATTTTGTTTGTTTTTCATATGAAACAGTGATTTCTTGTGTAAACCTTTGATTTGTAAATAGAACACTTCATCAGCCTTTTCATGCAAACTTGCATCTTTTTTGAAAAGCAAAAACCTGGTCTCTTCTTGCAAAAACACAGTACAACTAGGAATATGTGGGGTAAATATATCTACAATGTGCTGTTTCTTTAGTTGTTAGCTAATGAATAAAACATATGCATTCATTTGATACACTCGTGTTTGTTTTCCCTTCACCCTTTAAACCATGTTCTTTGCAGCAAATGTCATAGTGCACATGGAGGAGAGAAAGTGTTGCACAAAAGCTATTGGCAGTTTTTTTTTCCTTTTTTTCTCTTTTTGCTAAAATTGTTATATCTAATTCAAATGTCTCGATCAAGAGGCTGTCATAGTTTCATTCGGACAAATTGGAAATAACGAGAAGGCTATGTTATATAATCAACACCAAGATGGAATATTTATTACTTCACGATGCCTTAGGATTACTCAGTCACATTCAAAGCTATTTCAACTAACTGCTTAAATGATCAATTATGCCATCTATAAATGCTTATCAGATGCCCCAAAGGATTATGACAGCTGCACAAATAGCAGTGCCAGAATAAGCCTTTGGTGCTATTGCAAAACTAGAGTTTCTTGTACATGTTTGACTACAAAATGTTTGACACTGAGCTTCTCGCAGCAACAAAAAATGTATTTGTTGTGTTGCCGCCATTGTGTTTAATGCTAAAAAAAGAAATTCTTACAGTAACTGCAATATGAACACATCTGCATCCCTATACTAGCAGAGAAACTATACACTTTGCAGAAATAGCTTTCTGGAAGCCCAGTATCCATGGAAACATCCAATTACCTGACACAGAAAAACAATCTAGAGCAAGAGGTACAATGTCAGCACAGAGTTGAACACATTTGTAACTCAAAGAGTTGAGATTTAAGTGAATTGTGTCTTGCGCACATCTCTAAATTGCACACCTTGTGCATATAGACAAAAGGTGATTTGTGGGAAACGTGCTGCTGCATTATATTTAACCATAACTGACAGACAAAAATGTGACTGAAAACTGTCAGTTCTAATAAGACGAGTAACAACAGATCAGCGTTTGACTGACGCCATTTGTCAGACTGATGGTGTTATGTTTCTTAGCTGCTTGAAGACTCCAGTTTTTGTGAGGCAGGGGGAAATTAGGGCAGATCTACATTATGTAAGCTTGAAGAGATGTGTCAGGCACTGTGAAGGCAGCATATGACTGTAAGCATTCACCAAAGGAAAAACCTTTGCTATCTTCCATCAGGGAAGCAAACTTGATAGGAAACTGATTCAGAGCTCCTTGAATTTTTCTTTCATGGCGAAGATTTGAATCTCTCACCTTTTGTGTGGTTTTCAGTTGTTGCTCTCATTCTGTGTTTCTGTCCCAGAAGATTTTTCAGTCTTATTTGCAGCAATGCTCTTTTTCTCTCTAACACACACTTTGTATGTGTGTGCGTGGATTGGAATGCGTGTGTCTGGGCGCATAAATTATTGACTCAGAGTGTATTCATGCTTGCCTCAAGGACTTTAGCCTACCAACGTGGCAATACCTTTTTCCTCTCTTTTCATCTTTCAGCATTTTTGTCTAGAAAAAAAAGCTTCACACAACTCACCACCAAACTAAAGGTCTTTAGTAATAATTGATGTATTCCTTCTCAAACATAAACTGCCATTTATCTATGTCCAATGTGCTGTTTAATAATGTATGCCAGGGTAATGTCCATTTCAGACTGATTTCTAAAGAAATGGCATGGTGTTGGTGGGATAAGGTGATATTTACAAGCCCAGATTTGGCTTGGTATTGCCAGTATATTTGCAACAACTGGAAACAGTATGTCTGAGACAGGCTAATATTTATGAGGGTTTATCCAGGCTTACGACTGCCAACCTGAGAAAAGTGACAAAATCCTCCCTCATCCTCCCATTAATAGTATTCACACTAAACAGAAGAATGATATTTTACATCAAGAAAAGAGAAAAGCTTTGGCAATGGGCGAGCTAAAATCCGGTCCTGTGAAAACAGTGAATTTATGTTTTTAGGAGGTTTTCATAGCTCTTGAATTCTAACAATGCCAGACTTGCTGGCTGTATGCATAATATAATTCTCTGAGATTTCCTGCCAAAACGAAACAAATTAAAATTAATGCACTTTTTAAATGTGGGTTCCTCTGACTATCGTGTTTTTCTCCTTCAATCCCAAGCATACTGCATACTTCTGCTGCCCTGCAGAGTGGCTCATCTCACATTAACCTCTGTCTGTGCCCCGATATTCAACCACTTCTTTTTTTCCAGCCCCTTTTCCTCTTGGCTCTTCATTGCATCAAGGGCATGTCCTCCTCTATATCTTGGCCTGAAGTGCTGCTGTAATTGCTATAAGAGAATGGCATGCTTGTTGACCTGTAATTTATAGCAACAACACACAGGCCATTGAGAATATCCCACATTTGTGAATTATGTAATGAAGTATGTCACTATACTGAAACATCTTCTTTTTGTTTGTTGGTTTCATGATACATTTATTTCCAAATGCAGCACACCAGCATGAGCCACTACAAGAGCGTCTCCCAGTGATTTGAAAAAGATGTGACCTGAAAGGGCCCTGTTTGTGTATCCTCCTTCAGTTGAGGAGAAGGAGAGACATAAACCTCACAGTGAAAAAGCATCCGTGTCTGAACAATGGTAGTGTTCTTAAGATCAGACACTTGCTTCTACAGAAGCCATTCAAACAAAACTGTAGGGCAAGATTATGCATTTTATTTACAGTCTGGTCTGCTTTAAATGGAAAACACATATTCTCTCAGCTAAAGCAGTTTGTAATCATATTTATGATTATTTTACACAGTCTCTTCTAGATGTGTCACACTTCCAAAATTTAAAACGTCAAGATAAATCTGACTTGGCTGTGAAACTGCTCAATGGAGCTCTATGATGCGTGAGTGGACTATTATAGATTGCCCATGTACTGTGGCACTCTGAATTTAAATGCAGATGTACTTCTTCACTGCTGCATATTTCCCTCTTCTCCTTCCTGACCATCCCATCAAGTCAAATAGACAGCTGGGGGAAGTAGCTCACCCTTACCTTTAAATGTCTGATTGTTTAGCTTGTTTTGACGAGTAACAGTGAATCAGATCAAACATTTTTAACGTTGAAAAGACTAAGGCCTCTCACATACCGTATGCCTTTTGCATATTTCTCCTTGGACAGAAAAACATCACATTAAAACGTGCACTTAATAACTGTGTGTAATATTACTCCAGTTGTGCATTCTTTCTAATAGGCTAACATTCAGTCCATAATTAAACCCTTAATGCAAACCTTCAAGTGGAACATTTTGTACCAGATTTATAAAGTGATAACAGCTAAACCTTAGAAAATTAGTGTCACAAGGCTGTGCTCAGATTTTAATCTTTTTAAATGATGAATTCCCACTGAGATGCTTCTCTTTTGCAACAGAACTGTTAAGTCATCACTGGATTTTTCTTTTTTATTATGCATAATGTCAAGGTTTTGTGGACAATTCAAAAGAGACTTGATCTGCAGTATGAAGGCTGGGTACATTACCAGCTGGTACAAAGGCCTCTTATCTCACCATTATGCTTAGAGGTACAGCACAAGTAGCCTGGGTAATGAACTGACTTTTGTGGTTTATCTTCCATTTATTTGGTGTTATCTTTGACATAGTTTGATGTTGTTTCATTATAACCGAGCCACAAACCCAAAGCAATATAAGCAATCAATCAATCAATCTTTATTTATAAAGCACTTTTCATACAAAACAAACTGTAGCACAAAGTGCTTTACATGGTTAAAAGCAGCCCACCCCACCCCACCCTCCCACTCATTCCCCGCACTCTCATTAACAGAAACGGTCATGGATACACACATCCCCCCCCCCCACACACACACACACACACACACTTAAAGAGTAAAATTGGGCTGGGTACGCATTAGCCAAGTGAGGGCAATATAAGAGCTAATCTTCATTCAAATTGCAATATTTTTGCCGTGGAAAAGGGTCAAGTACAATGACCTGCTGTTCTTGTTGAGTAACACTGCAGCTGACTAGACACTACAAGTGATACACTACAAGTCACAACTAAAAGTGTTGGGACGCTAAGGTTTAAATGAAAACAATACAATAATTTGTAATCTCATACACCCATATTTTGTTCAGAGTGAAAAACAGAAAATATGTCAGATGTTTACTGTAATACATTGTGCTATTAAATGGAAAATATTAACTCAGCTTGAATTTGGTAGCAACACACCACAAAAATATTAAGACAGAGGGGGTGGGGGGAGAGACTGGAAAAGAAGTAAAGAAGTAACAGCTGGAGGAACATTTTACAGTTAATTAGTTAAGTTAATTGGTAACAGGTCAGTTACATGATTAGGTATAAATATAGCATCTTTACTTCTGTCACTGCATGAAAAACAGGAATGATTCTGCATGGGAATCACTACATGGGCTCACGAACACTTCCAGAAATCATTGTCAGTGAGCACGGTTCACCATGCCATCCACAAATGCAGGTTAAAGCTCTGTCATGCAATGAAAAAAACATATGTGATCCAGAAAAGCAACTACATCTCTGGGACAAAGCTCGTTTAAGATTTATTGAAGCCAAGTGGAAACTGTTCAGTGATCAGACAAATTGAGTTTTGAAATTCTTTTTGGAAAACATGAACATGATGTCCTCTGGACTAAAGAGGAGACAGCCCATCAGACTTGTTACCAGCATTCAGTTCAAAAGCCTGCATCTCTGATGGTATGGATGTTATGGGCATGGAACAGGCAGCTGAGAGATCTGAAAAATCACCGTTAATGCTGAAAGGTATAAACAGGTTTTATAGTATATATATGTATATATATATATATATTTATATATATATATACAGGTTTTGGAGCAGCCATGCTCTCTTCTCGGTTACCTCTTTTTCACAGAAACCCCTGCATATTGCAGCAAGACAAAAGCACATGGTGCAACTATTACAATAGCATGGCTTTGTGGTTGATGAGTCTGGGTGCTGGCCTGCCTGCAGTCTGGACCTTTTACCAGTTGAAAATATTTGGTACATCACGAAATGCAAAATATGCAATGAAGACCCAGCATTGTTGAACAGCACACCATTCCTCTCCCAGAACTCCATCATCCGGTCTCTGCAGTTCCCAGACTTCTACAGAGTGTTTTTAAAAGAAGTGGGGATGCTGCAGAGTGGTGAACATGGCCGTGTCTCAAATCTCTGGAGACCTGCTGCTGCCATCAAATTCAAAATGAGCTTTTTTTTGTTTTTTTCTTCAGTGTGAACATTTGCCATGTTTTCTATGTTCTGGTGATAATAAATTATTGCTTTGATATTTGGAAATCACTGCAATCTGTTTTTATCTACTTTTTGCACAGCATCCAGATTTAAAGTGTGGTTGGACATATAACGTACATAAAATCCCAATTTCTCAGTTATGTTTGTTCAATATTGGATTTCAGATTTTTTATTTATATTAATAGCAAGGTTTTATGGACTCACAGAGTAAACTTGATATACACCATGAAAAAAGAAAAGAAAAAGCATGGCACACAGCAGCAATTAGCAGCCTCTTATCTCAGCAGTGTGCTTAAAGGTAGAGCACAAGTAGCTGTAGATTTGGGTTCAAGGGTATTAAAATGGTTTGCGTAGAGCATCTTTGCTTTATTTGGTGCAAATTGCATGGATGAGGGGGCTTCCTGAATCTTTTACAGAGTCTTGTCTTGTTTAATTATAACCAAGCTGTAAAGTGAAATCGGGCAATATAAGGACGGGCCATATAAGAGCTAATAATTACGGAAACTGCAATATTTTGCTCTGGCACAGGGTCAAATAATGCTACACCCACTGATCTTGCTCAAGGACACTGCAGTTGACTAGACACTATGGGTGACAGGAGAACCTACTGTGGCCTTCATCTCCACATGTTCTTTTGGCATCTGGTTCAGTAATTTCACAGCACGAGGCAAGCTTAAAAAAAAACTGCAACATAACCCCTGGCATGTCAGACACAGGCTAGTGTCCACTTAAATCACTGTTCTCTTCAAGTTGTTTCATAGAAAAAAATGTAAACACCTTCTAGATATTATTCTGTTTTCATCTCTTTTTTTATCCATGTGTTGCAGTTTCTGAGCTATTTGTACTTAACCTGACTTGGTACGAAATGTAAGAGTAATTCAAGCACCAATGTTAAATTATGTGTCACTGTTATTTTAATCATCATCATATTTTTGCGAACAGCATTTCTCAGTGCATTTCGGTCACTGAGAAAGGCGTATTTATGTGAGTGCCGCGAACACCGGAATAAAGTTGGTGGCTGAGATGCTTTTATATTTAAACTTGAAGATAATTTTTTAAACAGTGTATAGTTCAAGGCATACTACTCAAAACTCTCGTGACAGGCTTATGGTGTACTGTGGTTCCTAAAAGCACTTTTCTGTGTTTCTGTCTCTCTTCCCTCTGAGTATCCTGTGGGATTTACAACAAGCTACAATGGATCCAGACAGATGGCAAGGTGGGGGTGTTGGGTAACCATCTACTGAACCCCAGGGAGTACCGCCATATACAAGCTGTCAAACAAATGTCTTCACTCAGAATTTTATTTGTTGTACTATAATGAGATCCTGAATTTGATGTTAATTTTGCACAATTGCGCAGACATCCAAAAGAAAGTGAATGCAGTGTTATTGCCTTATTGTGTGCTCTTGTTAAGAACTTTGTGAATATACTCCCTTATTAATTATTTTCTTGTTGTGCCAGCAGCATTTTCATATCCTCTATGAATGCATCAGGGCAACAAGGCCATCAGGAATTTCCATAAAGTAAAGAAGCAAATAGGTCATGAATAACATTAATATTCAAAAAGAAGCACTTCAAAGAGTGGTAACCCAGTGCCTCAGCATTAACTACATTTGACCATTCATATCTTCCCTCATTAACCACCCTGAGAAGCTTTATTTGCTGAAGGCTGTGTACTGTAGGCTGGTGGCAAGTGCATCAAAACAGTTCTTTCAAGTTTCTCCTTTGTGTTAAGTATCGTGCAGCTACACAGCTCTTAACAAGTCAAAAGACTGAGAAGGCCTTCTGAAAGCATGTGTCAGCTCTGCTAATACTGATGAAGCTCATAACAATTTATGTAAGACACAACTTCAGTCGTTCACTGTTGACTGGATAATTGACAGGCTATTGTTGGTTGACTGCCAAGATTTCCCAAGAGATGTGTCAAATTTGTCCAGTCAACCACTAAAAGACTTCACATATTTTGACAAGGATTGTTTCTTTTTTTTTTGACAAAAGAGTATGCTTTTAGAATACTTAGAAAGATGTCATAAGAACACAAAACCTAAACAAACAGCAGCCCGGAAGTGTGTCATGCTCTTTTGTGAATAACTTTTTTAACAGTACGTGCTTTCAACCTCAACTTTATATTCTCACATTCAAAACTCCATCACCTTAGTAAATCTTACAGGCCCTCATTTGTTAAATGTTTATTATATATATTTGTTTTCTTTTTTCAGTAATGTGAGTGTGTCTATCTGTACCATTACTCTCATATTATCACTTCCACTCCAGCCTAGAGTGAAAATGTGCATATTTAAATGATAATAATGAATATTTTTGAAAAGGCTGGTGTTATTGTTCTCTGGGTTGCAATGTTAGTGTTATAAATCCTTCAGTCTACCGCTTCTCTAATATTTTTCACACATCCATGGTCCTCAGATGATGGATCCTAATGAACTGTGTGGTTTTTGTGTGTGTGTGAAGTTTTTGCCCCCAGAGTACCGATTTTAAATTGACATTTGTGGATTGATTGACTCTAACAGCCTCAACAGACAGCCAATAACTTTCATACGACACCTTTGTAACAATTATAGCTAACATTTCCTCTATTGGTTGATCATTTCAGTCAACTGGAGCCTCGGATGTATTTGTGTTGTGTTGCGCAATCATTTACACTTTACCTGTTAAGCATTGACATGTTAGCATTGTCACTGTGTGCATTTTGTAGCATTTGCCATAAAACACAGCCATATAAAGATTATCATAGTTACAGACTCCAAGTCTTGTTCTAACATGTAGTGCTTGCAGAGTGGAGAATTGCTACTGAAAAATGTTTCTTATCTGAGTAGTGCTTTTGAACAGCATTAACCCCGACACCTCGTCTATTTCTCCAAGCAGAGCTTGATTATAAGGAGCACCTGTAGCCGATAAATCTGTCTTGACTTTTTGGTCTTATTCCGCTTGCTGATGGCAGTGATGGTTGCAGGTATGTGGAAAATGGATTTAAAGTGTTTAGAGTACATTTAGAAGCTCTCTTGCTGTTACAGTCTAATCCTGATGTTCGTGAACCAGATTTTTCATTCTCTTTGTGACTGTCTTTAGCTGCTAAATGCCTTTCAGTGGTTAGCAGGATCACAGCATTGTTTGGGACTAGTCAGGTGGACCCAGGAAAACAATTGTTTTTCTACTCTTTATAGATTTCCCTTGCTGCTGTCTTGTTTAGACCTTGTTTATTGTATTTCACCTTTATTGTGTTTTAACTTGATTCTTGTATTTGTATTGGCCAAAATACAACCACACAAGTGTTTTGTATTTTAAACTGAGTTTCCCTGTCTTGTTTATTTGGTTTTATTGGAGCTCTCAGTTTGTCTTTATCTAGTTTTTCCTATTATTACGATAGAGGGCTATGTTGTTGGAACACTGGCCACCTTTAGTGAGGTCCCCTTCCCACTGGGCACTCTGTGCAAATTGTCTTCTCAAGTGGCCCACAACTAGTTATATATAGATAGATAGATAGATAGATAGATAGATAGATAGATAGATAGATAGATAGATAGATAGATAGATAGATAGATAGATAGATAGATAGATAGATAGATAGATAGATAGATAGATAGATAGATAGATAATTGTGTTACAGCAGTTAAAGAATTTTTATTATTATTATTATTATTATATTGTGATCAGACCTCTTTTTAAATCATTATTACAATAAAGTAATGTTTTAATCATCTAATGTTGATTTTCTTTGAGTTTTCATTTGACTTTTGTCAGAGCTCCACTCTTTTTGGTTCTCTGACTTCAAAAACTAATAAAATGAACACGCCACGCCTCTGCCTTGCTAGTAAGGAGTCTTCGTGCATTGTATGAACAGTTGGTATGATAATAAGGGTTCTTTTCCTGGGGTGCAGTTCCCCAGGCGGTATTGTTGGTCTTTCATTTTTTTTGTTACTGTTACTTATTACTGTAACAAGTAACAGTAACAAAACAACTGAAAGACCAATAATACCATAGCCTCTTGTGAGGCTACACGACACTGAAATGATTGTTCACATGAAACAACAAAAGAAAAAGCAAGCAAAAAATAACTGGGCTATTACAAAAAAAAAAACCTAATGACACATAGCTGAGGTTAGCACTAAAATGGGTAAAAGCACATTAAGAGAGAACACTGACAATCCCTGCTGAATCCTGAACACAGCTGGATCTGCAACTGCAGCATCAGCGAACAGCAACTGAGGTGACTGCAAGCCTGACACCACACATCCAAAAAAAAAACATAAAAATCAGGACAATGTTAAGAATAACTCAAAAGGATGTGAACTGTAGTTAAAAAAAAAACTTTTTTGATTACTTTAATTAAAAGGCCTTAGGATTACACTTCTCCCAAGGCAAGTTTTTGGACTCTAGATAGACCCTTTGAAAATATAGTAGATTTGTATTGCTGCACACACAAAGTAGTAGGCAGGAAAATTGATATTTGCATACACTCTGGAACATCAAATCCACCTGCTGCAGCTGAGACCATTTTGTTTGGTCAGAAGACACGCTGTTTTATGTCGATACCACATTCAGCTTCTCTGAATGGCAAACAAATTAAAATGCAATCATTTTAAACAGCTGTTGTAATTATTAAAGCAAAACCTTGGCAATGTGAGACAACAAATCAATCCCTACACTAGTTTACAATATGAAACCCATAAGAGCTTGAGTAAATTATTTAAAGGCACTATTTTAGATTTCACAATGCTTGTTAATAATTCATCACATATCCTGCATACTTGAAAACACCTGAGTTTGTGTGGGGCTTTACATGCATATTCAAAATTCCAGATTTGACACAGAAATGCAGCTAAAAACAGAAGACAAATGTCTTTCTTGTCACTGGATGTGATGAGCATCTTGCGCGGTGAATGAATCGAGGCCTCAGATGAGCAGATTACTGAACTAAATTCCCTCCTCCTCTTCTCTTGAGTGTTTGCAGTGCTGATAGCAATTGCAATCTTGATGGGTTCTTGTTCCCACAGCGAGATTTCTCCCACTGGTTTTACCACAGTTAAACTCCCCACCTAGCCACTGGCTACCAGATCAAAGCAACATTCATTCAGAGGAAAACAGTCAAGCGTGAAAAGTAGCTGCTGTAGAAACACACACCACTTCTTTTACAGTACGCACTACATTTTATAATTAGAACAGAGGATATTAACTACATTAATCAAGGTAATCCCGTGCTCATCCAGCACCTGCTGGGATGATTGCAGATGGCAGCAGCAGGTTTTGTACACCTTGCTGTTTAAAGGGTAATAATGGATCTGTATCACTGAAATACTGGGTGGTATAACTTAAATTCAGGTACTGCAGAGGAAAAAGAAGAACATGGAAAAGAAAGAAGTAGCAGTTTCTCTGGATCAAATATCCAGAGAACTGGATACCTATGTACTAATGTACTACCTATACTACATTATAGGTAGTACCTATACTACCTATAATGTAGTATAGGTACCTATAGGGTACAGTGGAGGAAACAAAATTGAATTGTATGGCTCTAGGTGTGAATGTGAGTGTGACTGGTTGTGTGTCTCTCTGTGTTAGCCATGCAACAGACTATCGACCTGTCCAGGGTGTAACCTGCCTGAGTATAGGAAGATGGATGGACATTTCACTTCTTCGTTATTCTTAAATACAGCGCTATGGAGGGCTCCTAGTGCTGTTCACAGAGTAAAAAAAACCCACCATATTAAACTAACATAATCATTTTAAAGGAACTAGTAATTTGTGCTTTGATTCAGAACAGGAGGGTAATATTAAGTTGGGCTTTCCCCTTGTTTTGCACCTAAATTTCACCATGTTGGTATACTATTTATTTTTCCTAAGCTTCAGTTTTGTGTTTCACTACTAAACCCTGAAGCTGCTGGTTTAAAAGAAAAATTATAAAGCTCTGAATGTATTTATTTATTTATTATTTTGTCAATTGCTTAAATATATATAATATAGTTCAATCTTTAAATGTAACGTGTTTTTTAATAATTAAAAAAAAGCTTTATGTTATATGAATGAACTGCATTTTGCATGCATGTGTTTCTGCCCCTCTCAAAAAACCTGAACTTTTCTGTTCGTGGTGGATGGCAACATCAAATATTGACATTGTGCATTTACCACACTGAGAATAAGAGCATCCTTGGAAATCTGACATCTCCTGTATAATTAAGTTGTCCAGATTAAAGCAAGAATGGATCCTAATCAGCAGCAGGATATGTTGATAAGCATTAAAGACAGAAACTTGTAAATGTCTGATCAAAAGGTCCAGCAGCGCATCAATCCTTAAGAATGACATCAGTAACTCTGGATTTGCATGCAGGCAAAGCTATTTCAAAAAATTGGCTTTAGAGGCAATTGTATAAAGACGCATTGCCTTGGTGAACGTGCAGAGAGTAAGGGAACAAAAAGAAAAGTCCTTCTTGCACACCACTTCATTCAAAACGCCTATTAGTCATTGCTTGCCATCAGGCGATAAGGTGGGTATAATTCAGGAAGGAAGCAACTTGTGTTTGATTTAACTGAGGCTACCCTTTAAAGGAGCTGCACCGACAATACAATACACTCTCACACTTTACATCCTCTATTTCTCACAACGTCAAGGTCATGAAACGGAAAGGCTCTTCAATAATGTGCAGCAGAGCACAATGTTTTGCAATTGTCAAAGCAATGTGAATGCGCTACAATGTACAACTCATCACTTATTTATGAATAGAAGTTGGAACACTGGAAAGATTTTAAGTTTCACTAGCCCTTTCATCAACTGTCTACGGCAGCATACTTCTTGATGATATAATGCAAGCAAGGACAGAATTCATTAACCAGCAGCGGTGGGTGTAGTGTTTTCAAGTGTGTGTTTATTAGTGTGCTGCTCTGTCTCTGTAATTACCCCCCTTGCACATCTCAATACCTGATCCCTCAGTGTTAGAGATAATATAATTAATCATTACGCAATTGTTAACGCGTCACTTTAAATTTGTCTATTAGGGTTACTGGGGTATAATTACATGCTAAAATATGAATTTCCATTAAGCAGAAGATGGTTTCCTTATGCTTAAAAGCATGCGGACAAGTTTAATTTCCTCTCAAAGGTTGCATGTTCATTAATCCGTGGTGGAAAACTAAAGAATAATATACCTCTGCATTGCATGAGACAGATTACCGTGATGCTTTTGTGATGTTGTAATTCTATCCTCATGCAAACACAAGTTGAAGTCCAAACAGCTGATCCATAGAAGCTGAGAACAGAGAAAAGGGTTTTATATCACAGACATGTAGGATTAAACTTTCAGGGTTCTATGTTTGCTTCAGTTCATGATGTTGCAACATTTCATCATCACTATGTGGCATTTCCCCTTCTATTTATGACAGCATTAATATTTACAGTCACAGTGATTATCACTAGTTGTACATCCCCCTCTCTGCCTCTGTGTCCTCTGTAATCCCTTTCCTTTTGTCTCTTGTTTTGTTTCCCTGCATTGCTTTTCTCTCTCTCTATGTGAGTCATAGCCATGGCACACCCTTCAACTTTCCCCATTACTGTTAGTGGGGGAAGTGTGCCCTAAAGTCTTTCTGCCAAAAACTTTTTTAAATGTTTTTTTCAAATAATATTTAAAACTTTTCACTTTTTAAATTATATTCTCTACCAGTTTTTAGAATGGTATCTTTTACACAGCAAATTTGCAGCATTCTTAACCAACTTATAAAACTATGCTAAAAATTCTAATATACTAATCTACTACACTACTGACAGGACATTTTTAGGCAGCTCCCAATGATAATAATGATGCTGCCATTCATATAGTGCATTGCATTTACATATATATTAATAAAACAAGCATGGTTAATAAATTGTTCTTAGCATCAGGGGTTTTATGCCATAAATATTTTTTAAGAACATAAATAATAGCATATGCTGCTAGCAAACATGTTCAATCCATTACATCTCTGCAAACGTTAATTCAACTGAATACATATTGCAATATTTCTTTCAAAAGCAATCAAATTACTTGGATGGCTCATTGTAGTTTCTAAGAGTAATTCAGAAGAATAATTGCAGATTCAATTTAATGGGCTGGTTTGACGGTGGACCCTTTAGTTAGCAAGCCTGAGGCAAAGGCTTCATCATGTGTCCCAGAATTTCCCAAAGCACGTTAAAGAACTATTTGCAGCAAAGCAGATAAGAGGAGAAACATGCACGGAATTATTTCTGCTTCTTAACCACACAGAGGCAGTGCACCAAAACATCAAGCAAATAAAGTAAACATTTTACAGTACACACAGTGGAAAAACTAGACTGCCACACACCTGGACCAAAAGCAAAGTGGCAAGAAAGCTGCCTTTACAAGCACTTCGCAACAGTGGGAAGGAAAAACTGCCTTTTAACAGAAAGAACTCAGGCTCAGAGAAGTGCAGCCTTCTGTTGTGACTGCTTAGGGACAAAGACAAATAATACTAAAATGCATTATCATAGCAAATGTTACTACAGTCATTTTTAAGTGTGCTAAGATTAACTTTAGGAATACTTAAAAAAAGAGTCTAACCTTCCAAGTGCTCTTGGCAGAAAACACTGACAGAAAACTTCTCCCATGTATCTTGATTCTCATTAACTCATCACCGGCAGTATATCTAACTCAGCATTTCAGTCACTCTCTGCCAGATGCTTCTTCCTGGCTAAGTGATAGAAACTGCAGGTCTTTCTGCTTGTCTTGATTCATTTTGTTCTGTTCTTTTTTCTTTTTACATTTGAACAATTCTCTTAGATTACTCCACCACCTCACCTGCCAGTCCAGCCAAGCTTCTCCACATAGTGACAGCTTCTTTCCTCTTCCCAAGTCTCAGTTCTTCTGCTCCTCCACACCCTCCTTCATCTGCCCGTATATTCTGTCTTCCTTGTCATGGTGACTCCTGCCACCACCATCAGCCCTGTGAGCTCTGCCAGTCCCGTTTCATCTTCAACTCAGCCACCTTAAATATACTGGGTCCAGAAATTGTCACTGACTTCAACACACATGACATAAATGGAGTTCAATTTTGTCAAAAAGATAAATGGCACACAAGCTTTTGGGTGTCAGCATTCATTATATTTTGGGGACAAAATGCCTTCCGTATTTCAGCATTTATTTAAAACTATAAATTGTAAAATGTATACCTCTTCAGTCAAAGTGCCCAAATGGGACACCAGAAATGTCACATTTAGAAGCAGTAATGGTGATAAATGCACTGGCTAGTTAAACTGATGGTATGTGAATGGTATATGATTCCTTCACATCCTTTATCTGAATCCTTTACGTGGCAACTTTGAACCAACTCACAACAACAGAGTAAACTTGGAAACAACAAGATTTTCAAAATGAGAGCATTGCTGCAAAGTTCAAGAGTTTCAACTTGAAATGTGTATAATACCGTAGTGATGAGTAGTATTTGGAAGGACATTTTGCACATAAATAATTAATTGGTAATTTCATTGACTTATGAACATCTCTCAAGGACTTTGATACTTAAAACCTGCAAGTGATCTTTATCCTTGTATATAAGCTGTTGGTGCACTGAGCTTTTGCTTAATGCGCCCAAAGTAAGGGTGTCATTGATTCGTGCCAAAATTGCAACTCCTGTTCTGTTTGTTGCAGCTGTTTCTCATCTCACCTTCACCCATCCTGCACGATAAGCAGCCTGAATCCTGATATGTGTCAGGCTGAAGTTTCAGTGCTGTGACTCAGCTGTTGTTGAAAGTTTTTAGGCCCTGTTAATTGAAAGAGAATAACTGAACCCATATAACCATGTAAAAAATACATCAGTCCTTTAATTCAATGTGAAGCTTATAAGCTCTTGGATTTGTAGATATTGCTTAAGGCTTTATGATTTCATTGTTCAAAAGCAACAAATGAAAATGTCTTTTTCCATGTTACCTTGTGGCAGTTAAAGAACTCACAAAATCTGGTGTTCCAAACGCATATTTTTTTAATTGACTCAATTGACTTTAATGCTTTTTTTGTTCATTATTCACACGGCAGTTATCTATGTTTTATATTAACAATAAAAATAAAAGGCTACATGTAATATAAAAGATGTCACACCAATAGATAATTATAACCAAAGTCTCCAGTTCCCCTCAGGTCAATGGAAATTTTTTGGATCTCTCAGCTCACTGACTGCTCTCCTCACCCTTGTTTCCTGCAGCAACAGTCATCTGTGCACTACCTGCTTCGTGCCAAAAGGCAGATAGGCATACTTGGTAACAAGCTGCTGAATATATGATGACTTAGGAGCATGTGTGGTTCCAAGACCATTTTTATTTCTAGAGGAACTTGAACAAACCATGAGCTGCATGCTGTTTTGATAAAAAAAAGACACCGGCTTTTGTCACATCATTCACAAAATATAGGCTATGTCTATCATTTTGTTGTAATCATTTGTGTGTGGGTAGCCAATTTTACACCCATAAAGTGGCAATCTTCATCAGTGTTTACATAAATGGTATTAAAATGGGGATTTGAAATCGCTTTATTAACAAAAAAAAAAAAAAGTTTCAGGGCCGTTGCAGTGCAGTAAACCAAAACTGACCTTGAAATTCTTTGTGACGTGCCAGCCAGAATTTGCATGATTACGAAGTTTTATAATGCCATGACCCCTTTGCAAATGCCATGGTGCGACTGTATTACAGTGACTCTGCTGTACAGTTCCACTGACTTTGTGAGCTTGCATCAATCCTGCTTCGCACTGTAATGATCTGTGTGACCAAGTGATGAGTGTAGAGGGACAGCGTTGTGCTTATGCAACTCTGTTTGCGCAAGTGTCATCTTGGACTTATCTCTCACAGGAAGGAAGACAAATAATATTAATTAGCATTGAAACAAAGAACCATTTTCCCCCAGTACCTTACGCTTTTACAAGCTTGCTAAAAATAGTCCCGGCTGTATGATCAAGGAGATTTTAATTGCAACAGCATATGCTTTAATTACAGGAGTTTTTCATTTGCAAATGTTTATTCCCGATGAACTTTTGAACTGAATAACCAAGCTGTATATTATCATTGTTTTGCTTCTCTTGTTCAACTGTTTCCTTGTAAAGGCCCTTCTAGTCATGATGGATCTTTTCGTGGGCTACTTGCAATCTTTTTCTTTGGAAAGGAACAACTAACTGCTACCACCATACATGAGAAACTGACCTAATAGAAATCGTAGCATCCCAGAGCTTTGTCATGTCAAATGCTGAAACAGAATAGTATCACCTCTTGTTTGGTGATTATTTTTCTCTGTCCATGTGAAACTAAAGCAGAGATGGGAAATATACATTTTACCAGAAGGCCATACTGACATAGCTAAAGTAAAATAAGAGCCACACATTGTGTAACAGAGCATTACATGGAATATCGCTACAATGACGATATAAAACAATGTTGAACAACATAAAAACCATCCATCTATATCAGCAGTTAAATTAGGCTGCATCTTGTCAGTTCTCTGACTGTTACACAGGTGGATGAGAAAAAACAGTGGAGTGGATTTGAGTATAGCCTCATTCATTAGCCTCAGGATTTCTTATCATAATCAGGCTTCTTATAGATTTTTTGGAGGGTTGTTTTGCTTCAGTTTTAGAATATTCCTGGGGCAGATTTAAGATGGTCCGTGGGCCAGTGCTGGCTCGTGCAATTGCATGGATTAAAGCTTGTATAGCCGATGAAAAACATTCTATTTATTTTCTTAGGGGCAAAAAATAAAAAAATAAAAAAAATAAAGAGAAAATAAAGAAAATTACACCACACATCAAACAAAATTCACCGTGTTCTTCAGGCGAAAACATTTATCTCCTAATAAATGTGGAGCCAAGCAGCAAACCCTCACCTCGTTCACTTTTTTTAAGGTCTATCAATAGCAGCTGAGACGAGTGAGGAATGCAAACACTCCCTATCAGCCGTGTTCCTGAAGCAGTTGGTTAAGCGCAGTCTATGTGTTTGGAATCTTAAAGGCAAGGAGCCACACGTGCTATTGAATGCCACTGAAGAGGTCAGAAAGGAAGTGACAGTGAGAGAGAGTGATACAGAAACACTTAAGACACAGGCAGTATTTAGTCCTTTCAAAACTGTGATGGGGATCATTTGACATAACGCCGCAGGGGAAATCATTTGCATATATCTGGTTAATCCACACCTATTCCCCTCACTTGACAATGTCAAGGAGCCAATTCAAGACTCGAGTCTATGAAATAGATTTCTCCCTTGGCTAGTAACTGTACAGGTAATTCATCAATTTTTAAAGAATATGTGACACTAGGATTTGTCTGTTTATACTGAAAGGTAAATTAAGGAATTATAGCAGACAGAGAGTACTATGCCTATGTTGAGATAAGTTAAGAAATGTTGATGGAGCTTAGGCTACTTTCAGTCTGCAATGGATTAGGTTGAGAAAAGGAAAAGAATTGAAATGCAAATAAGACGGGATTACTGAGAGAGCATTCACTCTACCAGAGCCTCCTCGATTAACTGCTGAAATACTGGTTGCATTTGAAAAGTGTCTAAGCCTAATGATTATTCTCTCTTTACTTACTTTTGTTTATAGCAGGGTAATGACTCAATAAATATCTTGTTATTGGTGAGATATGAAGAAAAAAATAGGAGAATTTTTATCACTTTGCTTTGACTGTTACTCAGAATTCATTGTGCATAATCATCCAATCTAAGATGATAATAATTTAACTTTTTCCACACAATCTATTAAACTGTGTCTCTGTGGCAGAGAGCGCCTATTTCTGAAACATGTTTGCACTGGTTAGGGTTAACCTGAAAACATTATTTTCGTTATCTCCTTAGATGGATAAAGGATTTATTTGACTATCCAATGAGTTACGTTTGAATCCAGAGAAAATGGTGCTAAATGAGAAACTGAATCATATCAACTTCAAAAGCATGCTTCCTGCAACCCCAGAACTGTGAAATTTGTAGCTGCGGGCATGGCACTGACTTGAAAGTCCCAAAATGTGAATTCTCTTTATAGTTTTTTCAGATCTGTGAAGAAAAGGGAAGGTATTTATTGACTCCTTTCTACCTTATGACAGAACAGCAATTCCCTTTGAATGTGCTTCTTTTGTCTTTGATGGGTGTGTAGATTGGTTATATTGTTATAAGCACTATGTGCTGTTGATCGAATGTAAATACATTTTCCTTGTGTGCTATTTTAACTTTAAAATTGTGTTTCCAGTGATCTTATGACATGAACACATTGCATTTTAATTATTTATTTAATGTGAGTGTCTTGCAAATATTCAAATGCTCAAAAATATCAAGCTGCCATGGAAATATTGCATCATTGCTACTCTGTCAGAATGTGATGTTTCCTAAGGGAAGAATGCTCTCTGCTGGCAAGTTTCAGGCATAGCACAATGCTCTCCCTCCATTCATTCACTTCTAATTCCCCCTGCAGGAGGCAGTGGCATAAGAGTGGCCTGCTGCTTCCTCCAGCTCCTCCTGAGACATCATCAAGCGCTCCCACATATGCAGACAGATGTAGAGTTGATTGAATTTGTCTTTTATAGTGCTCATTTCCGCCCCTGTCACCCCATACCACTCTTCTCTCCCCAGCAAGTGACTTAAAGGATGTGACAGAATGAGAGAGAGAGGAATTAGGGCACTTGCTTGTGGCCTGAGCTTCACTTCAGGTTTATTCTGTTTTCCCCCCTTAATTCCTGGAGCGGAAAAATTCAGATAATCACACACTTCAATTTTAAATCTGCTCAGTGCATCTGGGAATTATTACTGTTAAAATATTTCAACCAGCTGTGTTTTTTGCCTTTCTTTGTGGCACTATGTCCAACAAAGAGTCCTTGAAGCAGCTTTTTGTTTAGGGCAGCTGGCAAGATTAAAGCACCAACAACATCTTCAGGGAGCCACAAAGAAAAGGAGAGATAGAAAGGGAAGGAACAAACATTTTAAGAATGGACAGCACACCTGCAGTCTCACCACACAAGGGCTCGTTTCAGCTTTTTTTATTATGTTCCTAGACACTGATATGATAGCAAAACCAGGATAGTTTCCTGCATTGCACTGATTTCCATGCATATCGATAAATTGCAGGAATTCTTACAACATATATGCAATATGAAAATACTCACAATTTATTCATGTTTTATTAATAATTTTTAACCCTGAAAAGTGATGCATACAGTGTTTTTCCATGAGTGGCATTTACGAAATTGCATTGAAATGCCATACTGTCAGTAGCAAACACACTCTTGAGTTACAGGCAAAGAACACAGGAATTTAAAAGCTCTGCAATAAAAAAAAATCTGTTCCGCAAGCAACTCTGTACTACCGCTACACCACTTTGTGTTTACAGCTACAAGGCAATCAAACAGGTGTCACAGAAAATAGTTCTAACAATTTCTTTCAACCTTAAAAAAAATACACATAATAACAAACATGACCTGCAGAGCAAAGCCATTTTAGGATAGCTCGGAGGAGTCAAAAGTAGCTGAATTTGAGAACATGAGTTCTATTAGGAATAATTTCCCAGGTTTAGTGGCTATGCGACTAGTTTATGACTTGTAGACTCGAACTTATTTATTAGGTGATGCTGGTTGAAAATTCTGAGCAGCACCAGATTTGCATTAATTCTTCATATTAATGGGCAAATGCTATAATGCTTAAGAATGGTGTATCCTACTGCTCTAAAATGTCATTTTTATAGTAGTAGACTCTAAAAAATGACATTTTTTAGAATGTCATGGTGTATCCTACTGAATGATGTATCCTACTACTCTAAAATGTCATTTTTAAACCCATCAGGAAGGTGTTTGCACAAATCTTGGCTTAAAAGCAAGTGAATATAGTTGATTTCATATTTATTAAGCAATTGCAGCTAAAGGCTATACATTTTGACTAACTCAGCTTTTACATAACTGTACTTAATGTTCTATCCATAAAGGTTAATTTCATTCAAGGTCTTCACTCACTTTCAAAAAAATAAAAAGTGCATTTTATCGACAGTTTAGGTCCATCATCATTTAATGATACCAGTTTGTCTTGTTAATCTTTTGAACTTTGTTTAAATTTTACTTAAAAAATTTTTTTTTAAAGTTGAACTACAACATTATAGAAAATTATATCCAACATGAGGCGTTCTTTAAAAACACTCACCAAAGATGCAAAAGATAATTACATCGCCCACATGATGAATGAATCATAGCTGAATTTCCTACTGTTATGTTTTTGTTTCCACTTAATTTACACTGTAAATGTTTTTAGCACTTGTTTTTGTATGTATTTCTCCTGTTGTGTACTTATTCTTGTTGGCTTTAAATGGGACCTAAAATTCTGTTTGACCTCATGTGAACAGATGTGTTGAAATGACAATAAAAACCCTTGAATCCTTGAACACTTTTTAATTCACTGTCACAATGGTCTTGAATAAATAAGCTGCTTGCATGAGCAGAACAGTTTTGCTGTGGAAATGAAAGAAGACCCAGATTCATGTTTGAATTTGAAAAAACATGTTAGACACAAAATGTAAAACGCTGTTATTTTTGGTTTTCATTTGCTAAAAGGTTGAGGCATGCCATTTTAATCCTGTCTTTACTAAGTTATATAACAGGTTTTGGCTTTCCAGGTGTCGTAATACAGATTCCTAAACAAGCATCGCCTTTAATTCCGTATTGTGCAAACTAGGCAGGTTCACACTTGAGACAGGAGAACTGACCTCTGAAAAGACTATCATCACTGATTTGAATCAGGAAAAGCTTTACATTTAAGTAAACACACAAGAACATACAAATGTCAAATGTATTTTATACTATAGCCTGGCACTGAAAAGCTGATGTTTTAGTTTTCATATCAACAGTTTTTACAGTCTTGAAATGTAAATTTAAAAATATATTTTTACAAAAATCTTAACGAAAAACATTTTTGCAATACAAAACATCTTTTATTCTGCAATGTGCAGACATTTTGCACACTGTAAAGATTTTCCAGAAGCCTGATGGTTATATAGTTTGCAACGGACTCCACATTTTCTCCACTTTACTGTGGCTCTTATAGGTCTGAGAATCATTATAGATTGTCGTAGAGTTTGCAGTGCAGATATGCCAGCTTCTCGGCTCTGCTTTTCCTCAGCAATGGAAACCACTCTTGATAACTAAGCTCTACAACCCTATAGCCTGCTATCTTTAACTGCCTTCTCTTCATGGCATGAAGTCCCAGGAGCTGCTGTGACTGGGAGCAGAAGTGGTTCCTGTTCGAGACCTGTACGGCAATTTTGACTATCTCACTGGAGTCCTTGCGAGAAGACCCAAGGTGACTGGGTTTGGTCAGAGTTTCTATAATATCAGTGGTCAAGTCTAGCACTGTGTCAAAGAGTCTCCCACTTTCATCGGGCTGTAATCTTTGAAGAGATGTAGTCTTCACTTTAGGTGATTGAGCCAAAGGCGCTTTTGTGTTGTTGTTTTTATTTATCAACTGTGCTAAAAGTTCATCAGTTATTGTAACTCCTACATTTAATTTCCCCCAACCCTGATTAGAAGGAAATGTGGATGAGCTTTGTTCTAGAGATGCTTGGTTCACAGGTACAGGCTGCCCAGTGGAGTTGAGGTGCACTTCCAGGTCAATGGAGCGAGTATGGGGAAGGATCATTCTTTTACATACAAACTCCTCTCCACCAAGCAGATCTTTCAGAGCAGATTCTGCCTCCTGAACCTCAGGTTTCTGGCACACATCTGACTGAGCAAACTTCCACAGCATTTCTGTAACCTCATCCCGAAGTTCACTGCTCAGTCGAGGGCCAGTCCACTGAGGCAACTCCAAAGCTACAACTCCATCTAAAGTGAACAAATCCTTCTTCAGCTCAAGCTGTGTGCATTTCAGTGCTAAGTTGACAAAATCAGGGCTCAAGGCTAATGCAATTAGGTCCTCTGGGAACTGTGAGACAAAGGCCAAGCCTAAAAGACCAGTGAGCAGATGCTCTGGGTATCGTTGAAATTCAGCTTTCCTTTGCCTCAGGGATTCTGTAAGACTTGGATAGAAGCTTGGACTCCGTAATGGGAGAAACCCTAATGTGCCATAAGCCCACAAGAGTTTGCATGAGTCTTTACTTCTGCAGTGTGGCAGTAGCAAGGGTACTCTGTCAGCGACAGCAGTAAGGATACTGTCATTACTGTAATGAAGAGCAGAACAGGTCAGTGCCACGTGCATTAGCCCCTTGACACCCATTCTGTGGGCACGCTGAGGAACTTCCTCTGCCATGGCCTCCAGCCATGCCCTGTGATATAAATAACTGAAACGCAGGTACTTCAACACATTCACCATGGCAAAGTCGCTCATCTCCTCCACAAAAGAGAGTGCCTTATCGACAATGCGAGTCACTGCGCTCTCAGATATTGAAGTTTGGGATTTAAAAAGTCCTAAGCATATAACACCAACTTCCTCAGGTCGCAATTGTGGCAAATGATGCATGAGAAGCTGCTCCAGAGGACGGATCAAGTCTTTTGGACACTGCCTACCCTCTCCCAATATATACAACAGTTGGACCAGCTCGGGCACGCCCAATTGTCCCAGATGCAGACGAACGGAGTCATAGAGGTGCAGTAGGAATTGAGGTGCCTGCTTCCCTATACAGCGCCACAAATCAGCAGCTAAAATCAACTGATGCAAAGTCATCTGACTGGACCGGCGACTCAGCTCAGTCTCATACAGTTCAAGTACAGTGTGGGCAGAGAGCATGCCCAGCCACACAAACGACTGCAGCACCTCTAGCAGCTGAAGTTGAGTAAAGTGGCAAAGGTGTTCCACGGAATATCGGAGGAGCATGATGAAGCGCTGGTCACTCCTCACTAACGGCATCTTGTCTGGGTGCAATCGACTGAGCTCCATAAGAAACTGAGACACATCAGATGCTTTCATGCTGCCCTTTAAAACAGCCACTTTTTGGAGCAGCTGCATTGCCTCTTCCCATTTGAGTGAGTGAGGTCTCTGGTTAAGGTCTAGGCTCATTGAGGCATACTCTGGTCTGCATTTGTGGAAGGCACGCGTGTCTACTTTAACATCTGGTAGTACAGGTTTTCTCTGGTAAGAGGACACTGAGGGGATCTCTGGTTCGGAGCCTTTATTGAAAGCCAAGTCCAGAAGAGTGTTCTTTGAGCTGGAGAGGTGTCGTGAGCAACTCACACTGTAGCGATTGCTCCGTTGCCAGAAAGAAGGTGCGAGAGTGGGTAGACACTGCTCATCTTCATCGTTGTCTGTTTGGCTATGGGAGGCTGCAGAGTTCAATGCAGAGTGATGATATGAAGAGGGGCTGTAATGGAGCATGTATCCTTCTAAACATACTTCATTGTGCTGCGACAAGCTTCTCTTTTCCTCCAGATCATCAGCCTCATCCTCTGGTTTGATATGCACATGCTGAGCCCTGGCAAAGCCTTTTCTCAGGCCTGGGAGGTGGCGTAGCCTGGGCATCCAGCGACACACCACACAGGCAGCCATGGGTGTACCACACTAGAAAACATAGCAAAATACAGCAAAACAAAAGTCATGTGCCAAGTCAAGTAATGTGCCAAGCAAAAACATATCTTACAAATGAATAAATTATACATTGTTTGTATTAAAACCACAGTTAAAAAGATACAGATGCATACAGATGAGCTTCCTTGTTCATTTTTAAATGTTGAAACTTTAGACACAAACATAAAGCTGCTTGTCAATCGTGACCATACACTATTTTTTTTGTTATGGTCGCTATAATAATGCACTTTGTAGCTCTTTCCGAGACTGCCTACAATACATGATATTTCTCTCTTAAAATTACAGTTTAAACTAAACGATAAACCTAAATTATTTAGAGATTTACATGTTAAAGTAGTCTGTCCATCTGTAAACCAACAGAGGTCAGACACGTTTTAGAATGAGACAGCAGGAAACACGATGTTAATTTAAACTACACTAAACTAAAAGTGCACAAATCTGTATGTATTTTAACCAGATCGTTGAACTGACCTTTTACGATCCAAAAGCAACACGTGCAACGGTGAGAAACCTCATGAAATCATGGCAAGAACACACAGCATTAGTCTGTTAGAACGACTCCTCTGACAGACCTACGGCAACCCCACCGGAACTCGTGAATTTGATTTTCAAAATAAAATAAACCTTATATTATCAGCTACATTGTTATACGCATACATATTCTAAAACAAATTAATACATCAATTTGAAATATAGAGCACTGTATTAGCACGCCGCAATTTTAATTTAATCCTTAGATTTAATAATAATTGCCTGTAAAAGTACCGTGTCTGACTGTATGATATTATTATGGCAGGTTGATCTAACTTCCGTGGAGAGCAGCGTGTGACCTATGGCAGCTGGGTAGGTTCAAAAATACTCATTCAACGAGCCGCAGTGAGAACACATCAACAATAACACAAGTTGTGCTAACTGAAACTAATTAATAATAATTATTACATTTGATCAAAACAAAAAAAACACCCTACCTGACCTAAGATGTTCGCATACCATAAAAACGATTCTTATTTAAATCTCATTTTACATCAGTACCCAGTAGTACATAAATAAATGTGATTCTGGAACTAAGAAACAATATAGATATACAACAATTTTTGTGATAATTACTTTTATATTTTATGTTGATTCAATGGTTACAGTACTGTGCAAAAGTCTTGAGCTACCATGTTTTTTAATTCGTTGCTAGGAAATGGGAAAGAGCTTGAAAGTCAGTATTTGGTAAGACCAACTTTATGCTTCAACACAACTTGGACTATTTTTTTTTCTTATTTGTTAATTACATAACTTTCATGTACTGTTCATCTGCGCTAACATTTTTAAGGCTTCCCACTTCTTCTTTTGTGTTCCAAGCTCTTTGGGAGTCAACTTGTTAGTGCAAAAATACTATTTTATATTTTATGTTTTTATATGGCAGATATTATTTATAGATTTTTTTCATATTTATAATTCAACAAAAATTGGGAACACATTATGTGTTTTTTTGACAGGCTTCTAGTAAAGAAGAGGCAGAAAAACAATTTAAAGGTTCTTTGCTAAGTTGTCTGTTTTTTGTAGATACAAAACTGCTTCAGCTTTAGAGTTTGGTAACTTTTTTATGTTGGAATGATTCAGGACGGAACTGAAAATGAATAAAACCATCTAATGTTCAAAGAAAAACTTTAGCATATCTTCAGAAAACCTGGCATTTAATTCACTGGAAGCAAAATATTAAGAAAAAGGGGGTAACTCTTTTTTGTATTTGTTGTGTGAGAAGCTGAGCTATCAAACTAGGTTATACTGTAAAACACGTTTTATTTTTAAAATCTATCTTTTTTTTTCTTTTCTTTTTCCCTTTCTGATTATTTAGGTATGAGCCACATTAATTAGTATTGTCCTGTTTAGATGTTCCATATTTTATTCAAGTGTGTTTATTCTAATATTTCTACACATAATAATTTATTAATTCCAAAATGTACTGCCCAAGTCTAAAACAAGTTGTATATCAGAAGATATGTAAGGGCCCAGACACTTGCTGCCATTTTAAGTCTTTAAGTTTTTTCACTCTATAGATCCTGTCTTGCTCCTCCTTGCTGTTGTTTCAAATTTGTATTCTTTTATTAATAAATCTGTTAATTTCTTTTAAAAAAAAGCAAACAATTCAAGTTCAGTTAACTGAACTTGAATTGTTTGTTTTTACAGATAATGAAAATGACCAATCTAATCAATTTGATTTAAAAAAAAAAAAAACATAAAAGTTGGTTGACTAGAAAAATATCTGGTTTTGTTGTTTTTCTTTCTCTTAAATGCAACAGAACTTGTTTCTGTGAAAGATTCATTCCTAACACTAAAACTGCCTAAGATTCAGTTTAATTATAAAATTGTGGTGAGTAAATTCTAAGTAAGTGTTTTAGTTTTATCACACTTAGGCAAGTTCGCTGTCACTTTTTTACCACATGAAATTCTACATATTCTCTTCAAACACCTCGATTTTAAACAACAGTTGTTGCTGTTGTTAGTTTTTGAAGATTTCCACTATATGCTGTATACATTCTGTGCCTGCAAAAAAACACTATTAGCAAAATAAAAGATGATTTGTAATGTTGCCATCCCCATGTTTTTGTTTGCTTGTTTGTTTTTTGAATCCTCAAAGTGAATTTTAGGAAATGTTAAATATGTCACAGAAATAACAGTTGAAGTGAGACTTACACCTCTTTGAAATAGTTATTGTATCGATTTTATTTGTTGTTTTATTTTTCATTAAAGTTCAACATCATAATCGTTCATATGTTTTCAATGCAATGCTTTCTGTCACTGAAATTTACATTTGCATTTCTCTTCTGTTTGAGCAGAAAAGGCAACTTCAAAATCTGTGCCTCCATTGTGTGACTTCACGCATGAATGAATCCAGGGGTTAGAGGTGAACTACACTGACCTATGGCTATATGCAAGACAATTCTCTTATTTCTGCTGGCAACACTTCTTATGTCCTTTGAGAAGGTATAGCCCCAGCAAAAGACACTGAGCCATGTAGGTGGCCTTTGGATTCCCTTTGTAAAACTCTTTGCTGACATTAATGAATATTTTTATGTTACTAAATGTTACAGTTCAATTGTACACGGAAGCATGGTGGTAAAGTCTTCCATTAAAACTAAAGATAAAAATCTATTATAATTTTTTTTAATTTATCTAATATTGTAAATAATGTCAAATAAAAAACAAAACGAAAAAAAACTAAAACATAGAAAGTCGAAAAATTTTATCATCATTATTATTCGTTTCATTTCTAAGGTTCTGTTTTGGTTACACTGCTTCAAATTCTGGTCAGCTACAAATCTGAAAAGCCATCCCAGAAAATTCCCAAAATAATACGTTTTATGTAGTAAACAGATTTAGCACACAGACGTATACTATCATCCAGTTTAAACAAATAGAGTACATTTATTTTTCGTTAGATCGAATTATTTTAAGAATGTATTAAATCTCATAAAACATTTTTATTCCACGTGTAAACATCACCAAAATCAAATTAGAGAGCCTTAAGGCGTCCCGTCCAGTGATTATAATGGGAGGCAATTTGATATATTTTTCCCCTATTGAAACGGCTTATCTATGTGACCACCTTTGTATGTATAGCTACAATATATGAATTAAGTGGGGAAACTTCAGAGTCCCACTTGGAGAGGAAGTAGAGGATTTATGCTAATGAAGGAGTTGAGGCTCCGCTACGCTGGCTGGGAACCGCCCTTCATTCACCACATGGTTAAAAGGAGAGTCTACTCGCGCCACTTTCGCAATCTTACTACGATTCCCAAAATCCTAGCAAATCATAATAGTAGCACATGGTTGTGCACTTTTTTGGAGGGGGTTACACGTCTTAGCCGATGTTTAATCTGTGAAGTCTGTGTTCTTTTTTTAAATTTTGCAGATGTCCAAGAAACTGGGTAAACGGTAAGTCTGAACAAGTGAGTGAAGATGGTGGATTTTTTAGTGTCTTATAAGGCGCGTGTTGTTGGCAAGAAACCTGTTGTTAGCCTTTTTTGGGAGATGCGGTAAACGTCGGGAAAGTGAAATGCGCTGGGTTGACTTCGGTACGTGTGTGCGCTCTAACGTATATGCGAGGAGGGGAGAAGAAAGCGTTTTAATAGTCAAGTTTCCGCATTTTTAAAAACAAATGTTGTAGGAGCGCATGGCAACCTCTCCTCCATGGCAGGAGAATGAGGGAGATTTGAAAAGCATGTGTTACTGCTGCTGTTGCACCTCTTGTCGGTACCTCGGGGAAGTGGTCCACACTCGTAAAAAGATAAAATTAAATAACCGCTACAAATTTTGGCAGAAGCCCCAAGTTGTAGACTCACGTGCCCGCGCTGTCAGCCGTCTGTTTGTAGAAATTTTAAGTTTTCAGTCCTTTCGGGTTGCGGTGGTGTACATTTAAAAGTGCCTCCAGAACAAAGCAGCAGCAGCACATGGGGTTCTAGCAGGCCGCGCGCCTTTGCTATCCGCGAGCTGCTGAGTTAGCGGCTAACGCTAATATGCCAACAAAAAAATTGTGTATTCAAAATAATAACATAATTGTCACTAGCTTTGTGGGCTCTCTTACGTTTATTCAAACGCCGCTGTCGGCGTTTACAAGCACCTGGGAGCACGTGTACTGATCTCTAATTAGCATGTGTGAGTTAGCCATACTGAAAGAACTAAGTTGGCTAAGACAAGGGGCAATACAATGCTTAGAAGTGGACGGGGAGTGGAAGCGAATATCCAAACATTACCAGCATACTTCGTGAGATTACTAGGGTATTGGATTAAGTGTTGTCTTTGAGGAATACTGATAGATGAACAAACTTTAATTGGATAATTATCTAAACAACTAAACACACTGTAGCAAGCTGCACGCGTTAGCCTGTTTGGCTAGCGCATGCTTACAGCAGACTGTTTTGATGGAGCCCTCGCGTAACTACTAGCTTGTGTGCTGGATTCTGCGTTTAAGTTTGGAGCAGTTGCGGTTTCACGCGTGGTCCACAGACTAGTCATTATAAGCGAACGCCTCACGTGCGGCCAGTTTTAGCTGCGTGTGTGTGCACGGACATTGTAACATCGTCGATGTAGTCCCATGTGCTGTGTTCTTGCAGTGGCTATTAGATTTTTTTTTTTTTTTTTTTTTTTTTTTTTTTAAACTGTGGACTCCTGGGCGCCATGTTAGCGGGTGGGGGAGGGGTACAGAAATGTGGCTGGAGTACAAGTGTTGGTATCCATGAACAGTCCCGGTTCAGGCTCCTGATTTATCGTTTAGCTTTAAGGTGTTCGAAGTTATTGGCGTCTCCGTGACGCTATCATCTCGATTGCCATGCGGGAAGCCTGGCTGCTTGAGATTAATTGGAACAGAGTTTTGGGTTTGGGGGGGGGGGGAACGGACGCATGGTGTACAGCTACTCTTGAATAACAGTTTTTGGAGAATGTCCTGAAAGTTATGTTAATGCAACGATCGAAATTGAGTGGGGTGTGCATACAGAGGGGAAAAGTCTTTCATGGAACCTCAAAATATGTGCAGAGATGGTGAATAATTGTCCAGGATTTACAAGGACAATTTAAGCGCTCAATAAATGCATGTATTTGTGTAAATAAATTAATGATTTCTCCAGCAACAAAAGACTTCATGCCTATAAAGGTTTATAATATCTTGACCACTTAAAAATCGTCATGAAGTTTTAGCCTTCCAAGGATCATTCTAGTTGGGAGGGAAATGGTCTTTTCTGAGGGAGTTCATACACCACACTAATCACAGTACTCTTTGCCCGTTCAACTTTGTCAAGACTCTGCAGATGTATGAGATCGTTACTGTATACGGAGTTTGATCTTTTGAATTTTTATTAGAGAAAATTACCTACTTCAAAACTTGTCAAACTGCAGCTAACCTCTAACATTTGGTAAACCACAAACTGATAAATGTCAGGCTTGAGTTGGGTATAAACCTTCTTGTGCAATGTCTTTGTATATCTTTTTTGTTGTTCCTACTGTTAATGCTACATCTTATTTATCCCTACAGAACCCCATTCACATCTGTCTCCTGGGCAGTCGTCACTGTGGCTTTAAAGGCACAGTAATGCAGTCTGTGAGGAGAACGTCACACGAGCAGTTTACAGTCACTGTAGTGCCAAAGTGCTTACAGTGCAGGTAGTTTTGTTCAATTCTACTGCAGTGAAGGCACTTTCAGCACTCTTCTGATAATATTAACTGGAGGAAGCTGACTTGTTCACAAACACAGCCTGTATGTTGCAAGTCCTAAGTAGACTGAATCCACATACACTTGTTAATAGACATCTGGCAAGACCTTGTCGTCTTGCTGTGAGGCTCAGCCCCCTGATGTTCTGGAGCAAAGCAGCTGTGTAAGAAGCAAACATGCTAAATGGTGGTTAGATGTTGTATATCCTGTCACTGTGAAAAAATGACATTTCAGCAGTGCACAGAATTGGAGCAGCTGCTGATTTGTTTTTGTATTTTTATTTTGCTTTATGTATGAGGAGTCTTAAAAAAATTGTTACCTGGCAAAATGTGACTACTACTAGTACTTATGCTAAGGTGCATCTAGTGCAGATAGTGAAGTAGACTAGCACCTACTGCCCTAAGTGCTCCTTCTGGCATAAGGGGCTGGGACTCTCATCTGCCATGCATCTCTGTATGCATACATGTGAGAGTGAGAGTTTGGGTTTTTTAAGTATATTTGCATGGACACTCTTAATCTTAATTGTGGCTGTCCTCTGTTAGTTTTGCATAGTTGCGCTGCAAGAAGAAATAAGTTGTGCAAATCTATGCAAAACTGATGGTGGCCTGCGTTTCCATCCAAATCCTCTTTGCGCATCGTCTATGAAAGAACAGTCAGTCCGGTTTCCAGTGCACCTCTGTCAATAATGTAAAGACAGGTTTCAGTAGTATTAAAGTGCTTATAGTGCAGGTAGTCTTCTTACTGTTTAAATTCTACTGCAATGTGAGCACTTCAAGTACTCCTAGACTACGTCGTCTTGGGAAAACTGCAGGGGTAGCTTATGCACGTGGGTCTCTGGTTAGTTTTGCTGGTTTGCTTTCAGCTTTAAAATGTACTGCTGTGCAAATCCATGCAAAACTGATCATAGAACTGAAAATAATCTATCAGAAGTGATCCCTTTCTGTGCAGGTTGGGAGAGGTGGCAATGCTCTGTGCTTGTGTGGTATTGCACTTGTCCCGGCCTGTTGAGGACACTGGGAATTGTTCTGCAAGTTCTCCCAGGATACTTTTTTTAAAATCGGAATTTGATTATCATCTGTCTTTTTGATGTGCACCTATTCCTAACAAGCTTTTAAACATAGGTCACTTGAGAGTTGAGGAAATTTCTTGCTTAGAGCACTTTGTCATATATCTAAGGAAATATTTACTCTATGCAATATAAATACAATACTTTATGAATAAATACTTAAATGACTCCTTTGTTCAAGTTTTTCTTCAAATATGTAATTCAGTGTTAGTTTGAAAATTTACTTTCGAAATGAGTTTTTGCTTTATGGCACATCTTAACTACAGGGTGTACCAATTTCAAAGTGATATACCACAGGGGTCCTCCGGTAATGATCGCAACACACCCTGTCAGAAAAAGGGGTTTCATGTGTTTCACGCAGTTGCCAGTAGGTTGTATAACAGAAGGAGCAGCTGCATTAACTCCAGACAAGCTTGCAAAAGCATGGAGCAAGTTTGACTATATGTATACTTACCATGCATACAGAGGGGTACACACTGAGTAGTTTTAGATGTGTACTTGTTTTTTTTTTGTTTTTTGTTTTTTTTTTTTTTTTTTGGACAAATATGTAAATTGCCTTACAAATTTCCCAAAACTTGAGCTTAATATTTGTCCTCTGCCCACTGATTTGTGGTCTTTATGCAATCTGTTTTACTTCATGTAAAACAATCAAGTTAGCCCTGTAATGACATGTTTATCATGCTTGCGTTCTTGAGATTTTTAAGTTAGAAATTGTTTTTTTTTAAAAAAAAAGTCTTGAGTAATTGCGAACATGCCATGCAGCAGAAGTATGTATACTTATAATTACCAGAAGCTTCAACAAACACTCCAGTTTCTCAATAAAAAGGAAAAAAATGCAATTCTGGCAATTATTTCATGGTTCAGGCTTTTAAGGGTTAATGCAAATCCAGAGTAGTTATATCTACCTTATTAAATGAAAACTAGATGAAACCAGTAACCTCTTTAATAAAAATTGGACACCTAAGAGACAAACTTTACAACTTTTAAATAATGTTCCTCGTTTTACTGAGAGTCTTAACATGGAAGTGGTGTCTGCCTTCATAGTGTTTTGATTTTTGATATTTGTTGTATTTTTTTTATTTGGGGGAGTTCAAGTAGAGTTTGCAATTTTACCATCCTCCAGCAGAGGGAGGTAGCTGTGCATTTAAGTGTTTGCTGGCCAGTGTAAGTGGCCCCGTACTGTACAAATGGAACACAGTAGTATACAAATTTAACACATTTAAACTGGAGACATGCAAATTAATGACTCCAAATCTGAAGAAGCATGCGCCCCTTAATGTTATTAGTTTTCTCAAAATTAAGACGATATTGGGTTTTATTTATTTTTTGGTGTCTTGTTCTGCACTGTTTTCTTTTACCTAAACCCCATTGCTATAAATAAGTACTGTGTTAACTGATATCAACTGAGTGAGCGCTCCACTTGTCCTACGGTTCCAAGATCTAGCAGACTTCTGGTCATTGAGCAGAGTTTCCATTATTTGGCATTGTATGGTAGGCTGGCAGAGGGAGCCATTCACTGGAGTGTTCATCTTTCATTATCATGTCCTCTCTACTTGACAGACAAGATAAATGGGAAGCATCCAGAGAGGACATGAACTCAAAGATGCATTTCTGCTTGTCAGTCCGTGCAGATTGCTCTAGCAACCTCTATTTAAGTTGATGTCGAGAAAATCCTATACCTTTATTAGACACAGAATGCTGCGTGACTGTGGACTGTCGGGTAAAAAGCAACCAGTGCATTTAAGTTTTTGTCCAGACTTTGAGATCCAACTATAGCTATGGAAATTAAAATACAACACCAGAAAGAGTACTCGCAATAAAGTCGTATAACTATTTTTTTTTCTTTTTGCCATACAAGCATGTTGGCTTGTTCCTTGTACAGACTGAAATATCTAGCCTAAAAATTACAAGATGTTAATAAATTTTGACAGTAGCCATTTCCAGAGGATGAATCCCATGACCTTGGCGGGTTTTGACTCTTCCTTTGAATGCTATCACAGGTTTTATAACTTTGAAATTTGCACAACTTGTCAGAAACTTGGATGAAAAATGGCACTTGTGGTTTTCTTTGGTAACCATTAATAACCATTTTTTAACTTAATTGTAAAACTCTGATTCCAAAGGACTTCTGCTAATTCGCATTGTGCCTGGAAAGGAAATTTCCTTATTTCTACAAATGCAAATGTGATTTTAATATAGTATGACATAGTTATAGTATGGCAATAGCATGATTTGATTATTCAAGGATGGCATTCAAGTTATCAAATGTTGTTACTATTAGAATGGGAAATGAGTGAATACCTGCTGTTTGTGAAATATAGCAATGGGAAATTAACATGTCGCTTTGCAGTTTGCACCTAATCCCCGCAGTACAAAAGCTCTCTCTCCTGGATATACCAGGCTTTTTGTCTTCTTGCTTGATTGCGTTGTTCATCTTGTAGACCTTCTTAATCTGTATTCAGAGTTCAGCCCCTCTTTCTTTCCCTATCACCTCATTTATGGAAAGAAATGATAGAATCTTTTACTATCCCCTTAACCCATTAAAGAGGTATTTTTCAGTCCAGGTTTATTGCATTTTATTGTGAACAGTCTTGCCCTCACTGTCCGCTGCATGAGTAGAGATGATACAGAACACAATACTCAGGAAGACATTCATTCACTCTTCCATTATGCCCTCCTTGTGCTTGAATGCCAAATTAAATTGAAGACAAGACAAAAAATAATAATGATAATAATTAAAAATTCAATATGCCATGCTTCCTTGAGGGTCAAAATGGGATGGGAGCCTTTTTGTACCCACTTAAATTATTTTAGTTCCCTGGTGAAATTATTGTAGTAAATTTGTCAAGGATAACAGACAAAGAGAATGTGAGCACTTGAGTATGAGTCATTTTTCATGGAGGTTGGTTTTTTCCCTTCTTTTTTTATTTTTATTTTTTATCAGCGTTTAATACCCCCCAGCTCACTATCCTGAGCACAAACTCTTGTCCTGATAGCAGTTCCTAACCCGGAGCCATGTGTGGCTCTCATGAAGGCCACAATTTAGCAGATACCAATGTGATTTATGTCTAAATCCTAACCTGAACAGGTCTGTAGAGGTACTGCTTTCATGGTTATCAGTCTGAATTATTTTAGAGAAACCTAGCTGGCTCCTCTTAGTACCTATAGGGCTAATTGAATATTCAGAAGGGACCCTGTGTGTGTGTGTGTGTGTTGATGTTATGTCTCCGGGGATTGTTTAATTCTGCTAACAGACACAAAAAAGCCAGTGTGAGCCATGCTGCTGAGGCTGCAGTTCACTGCTGACATTCACTCCAGTCGGGGTCTGTTCCTTTAGCTGACCTCTGCCTGTTAACTATGGCTCTATCTCAAGGATCATGCCCGACCGGAGTATGAACTCTAATTTTACGCATGCATATTGCACACCACAGCTGTCAATTTATGCTAATGCGCTTTTGAATCAGCCATGAAAAACAATTAATTTTCTGAGCAGGTTGAGGAGGAGTGTTCACAAGGAGCTTGATCACAATCTTTAGTGCTGGAACACTTGCTGACTATGTGGCTTGTGAAGTGAGACATCGACTGAATTCAGTGTCTTTTTAAGATTGCAAAACAATATCTAGCGTGCTTGATATACTGTAATGTTTATTTTTAGACCTGAAACGATCTTAGCTTATTTGCGGACATATTATAGATATGTTATTTAGCGCTGAAAACAAACAGACGTAGGTCCAACAGTATTGTGTTTTACAGACACTGCTTGGTCTATTGCTTTGTGTTTAAAAGTAAAGACATAATCATAAAAACCTTTAATATAAAGTTAATATTATGTTTTACTTTAATTGTCCTTTTATGACCAATCATGAATATTTGGAGCAATGAAAATGATTTGAAACATATGGATTTTATTTAATTCAAGAACACATACAGGCCGGTTTAAGGATGAATATGGGAAGCTGTGTGTAAAGTAGAGGGCAAAGAAGGCAGTGTGTGCAAGAGAGAGCATAACTGTGGCTATTCGGTGAATTGCTAAAGCACACAAAATGTCTTTAACCAAACTGCTTTCGTGCTACCAATCTCTGACCTATTTTCACTCACTCTTGCTGTCACCTGTCTCTCATTTCCTGTCCTTAGGGAGTCAAAGTTCCCTTTGGCTTGAAAGCCTCTCCAATCTTTTTTCATCTGCCCAACTAATTTCCAGTAGGTCAGCCAGTAAGATGAACTGGCAGAGGTTTCAGTGCTGCAGATGTAAAAACACCAACTGCTCCACAGTTTTCTGGCCCCGAAGTGTGAGAGGCAATTTCAGGGTTATTAGTGAAGTGACAGCGGTAGTCTGTTTTACTGTATTTCATATGTACATCTCCGTGGACACACAAAATCTGAAATTACATCAAATGATGTAATGTTTTTATGTGTTTATGAATACAAATGAAAATCAAAAAATTTAAAGATGCTTTTTATGGTGCCAATGCAGTGTGGGAGCTTTATCTTGTCAGGATTATTTTATTATTATGTATTTAAAGAGGCTAAACTAAACTAAAGAACAAATAAAGTGAAGCTTCGGTTTTGGTCATAAAGGGAGAAATGGTGTGGTCAGTCCCAAATAGTCCATCTATACCAACTGTCTGATGTTCAGTGTTATTTATTAGTATAAAACTTTAATTTTTGTGTTCGCAAAGCCTATTAGCAGTTTTGTTTTTTGCAGGCTGGAGCTTTTTTGATTCTAAACAACTGCTTGCTGCGTTTGGAAAGAGATTGATGAAAGCAGTGAGACTTAACAGTAACACTGTGGGTTGTAAACCTAAGACACTGAGCTAAGCAACACTAAAAAACAGCACTGAATTAAGGAGAACCACAGAGTTTGGTGGGAAATATCCACATACAAATACTGTTTGACTTCACTAAGAACATTATGCATTCTTATAGCAAATATGTGTTTGGTATTTTCTAATTTTTATGTATTTATTTAGCTAAAGGTTGTACATTAGTATTAGCAGGATGAATGAGAGTGATATACTTAGATATCTGAGACTGTATTTTATCAAGGCACAGATCTGGGGATGTATATAAAATTTTTCACAGTAGAATGAAGATCCCAATGAGCACAGTGGCCTCCACCATCCGTAAACGTATCATCCATAAATGCATACATTTATACATATATAAATTTGCAAGCAAACCTTTTTCACTTTGTCATTATGGAGTATATGGTGTGTAGAATTTTGAGTTGAAAAATGAATTCAGTCCATTTTGGAATAAGGCTATAACATGACAAAATATGGAACAAGTGAAGTGCTGTGAATACTTTCCTACACTGTAGGTAGTTATTATAAGTAGTCCTGAAATTTCATTTTCCACAAGAGAGCAAGAAAAGGAAGACGGGTGGTGGTTTAGCAGTTACAGATCGGAGCCCTTACAGTGACATTTAGACAGTCTGGTTCAAGATTTTTATAGTATTTTGTAAACAGACTGGGTTTTATGTGGGGAAGTGTGGTGAATGATTGTATGACACGAAACAGGAAGCAGACTGTTTTCCTGAACAAATACAGCAATTGCTTTTGGAAGGTTTCTCAATGGCATATGGTGCATCGAGTGAAAGCTAACAGAGAAATCCATTCAGTGTTTTTCTTCTATGAACTCTGAAGTAAAAATTCTAATTATAACTAAAACAAAATTGTTTAATGGCAAATGCAGTTTTACATTTATCGCTCTATTCCACTGATGAGATTGAAGCAACCTAAAACACTGTCATATGTTTATTTGTGATTGAAACATTAGATTTATTAGCACAGGATTACACAGGAGTAAATCACATTTTCTGTTCTGTTTTCTGTTTACCGCATGAGCCATAAGCATATTCCTCTTTTAGAGACAAATAACACTAGGCTTGCACATCCTTGTGCAGGGTGTCTCATGGATTTATAATATTTTAGCATACTATTTGTTCTAATCTACACCACTACTTTTGGCCAACAGCACTGATATAAAAGGCAGAACACCTGGTGGCTCAGACAACTGTGCCTAGAGACATACATTTTAATTTATTTTTTAAAATCTATTTTCAGTCAAAGAATATTAAAAGGATGCAGTTAAGTCATTTCGGCCTATTGCTATCTTGTATAACAAAAACATGAAACACAGCGTCTCGATTAAGGTACACAACCATTTGTTCTTTAAAGCTCTTTGACACATATGCCCCAATCTTGTGTGTTCTGCGTGTTGATTTGCCATGATGTCTTATCTACTGACATTTTTCTTTGTGTTTATGCATGCTATATAAAATCTTTGATACAGAGATATCTAGGAAATACAACCTTTTGGTCTAAGAAGTGTCTTGTTTTTTGGTTGTTGTTAGGGCCTTTTTTTTTTTTTTTTTTTGTGCGGCTCAGAAGACATATTGCTTTTTTTCTTCCTCTGTCTTCTTAGCAGTGTCTCATTAATTAACAAGTGATGTCAAGGAGGATGAGAAGTGGTCGATAGCAGAAGGAGAAATGGTAACACTTCATCTTGTACTCTTGCCAGGACCATGGATAAAGAACGAAGTGTTTGGTATTAGTTCTATTAGTATTAGTTTTAGTATAAGGATAATGGGTTTTTAGTTTATTTCCAGTCTTTTATAGAAGTGATCAAAAAAGTGAATTTCTATATTTGGTATTATGCGGTATACTTCTAACTGTGCACTGGTTCATCTCATCGTGTAAACAACAGTAACTTACAGACATTTAAATGTAACCTAAAACTGTCACTGATGTGATTTCTACATGTAAATGCATATTGCTGAAGACAGGTTTGATCATTTCCAGTAATCCTCCCACTTCACTTGCACTGAAAAGATACATTTACAGTTCCGCTGTGGCCAATGAATCATATAATTTGTCATCACTGAGTGATTCCCCTCTGAGCTAGTATTAGATTACTACGTCTCCTAATTACTCAGTCTGAATTTGCATAATATTTCACTTCTATCGTCTGAAAGTTTACAAAGTAAAGCTGCAAGCAATTATCTGTCACCATCTTCAGTCAGGAGAATTGACTGTTTGACCCTGCTTGTACAAAAATCACACTTGACACTCGTACTCCTGCAGGCAATGTCAAATGAGACAGCTGGGGCTAACTCAGGATGACACACATCACTGACTACTGCTAAAGATGTTCCATTTGTCAGAAATAAACTAATATTTCCTTTCAGCAAAAGCTCCCTGCTCCACTACATTTCATATTTGCTGCAAGGCAGTGCTGAATCTATGCTAGGTATGAAAGACCTCCTGTGGTGCGCAGGAGGACAACCAGGGTACTGGCATGCCCTTTGTCCTAGATGTAAGAACCAGTCTTCTCGCTAATGTTCTACAAAGAGTGTGCAAGAGATTTAGAGCTTCTTGACAGCTTTAATAAGAAACTGGCAATGTTGCCAGACTGAATTCTGAGAGGATATATCACTACTGAGATAACCATCAAAATTCATTTACACAGAAATTGCGATTTTAGGAAAGTTGATCGCGTCTGGCACAGTGCTCTTTGCACAACATATGAAAATGCAGTACATTGTTATACAAAGACCGCTACCCTGTAATGATGCATCACTGTAAATAATTGAATTTGTCTCATGCATTTCATTGTAATGAAAGAACAGAGGAAATCAGAAAGGAGTGTGTGGGATTACACAAAAACAGAGGTATGGAGGTACTATTGGTGAATTAGTGGGTGGATTGCAGGCATATCTAAACCAGCAGTGCATCAACAATTATCTGTTTTGGGTGGCTGAGTTCAAATTAAACAACAAAATATGTTATTACTATTAAGGAGGATTGTTGTCCCTAATAATAGCTGCCCATTCAACAGATGAGCATCACATTAGTGTACAATCACAAATACCAATATCAATATTTTTTTTTCACATTTGAAAAAAGAAATCTTTTTTTTTTCTGAAGTTCTGCAAATAGAGTCCCTATATTAGCCTCCAGCATCCCAGTATAGGTTAAACTGGCTTTGAATTAATGAGCTGGAACAACTACAGCAGTGTCATCTTGGTAATGGAGTGTGGACAGAGAGCTTTCACATTGTCTCAGTGTAACAAAGCAAAAAACCAAAGAAACCAGATCAGTTTGTAACACACTGGCTCATAAAGCTACAAGAAGCCTCTGCATTACATGCATTCCATTGTTGCACTGTTGATTGCTTTATTTGAAAGGGTTGTTTTTTACAGTGGTAACAAAATCAGTTATTAATGTAATAAAAAATAATACTATTAGCGAGCCCTAAAATTACAAATAATGATAACTTCATATTATAGTGTTGCTTTTAAATTCACAGTCATTTGTTTGTTTGTCTAAGTGAGGATTTAAGTTACCAGATATTTTTATTTCTATGCCATGCTTTTGAGAACCCTTTATTTTATACAACAGCTTCATTTGCAATCTCAAAGTAATAGTTAAAAGTTAAGATTATTTCTGCCTCCTAACCTAAAATGATCTTAATAAGCAATAATATCTACCATATTGCTTTAAACCTCACTTTAAAACACTACCAAGCACAATATTGTAAGAAATTTTCATTAGGATGTACATGACTTCCTCAGTAGATGTCTGCTCAGATGCATTGATTTGCTTCCTTAATTAGCTAGTTTACTAACTGGCTTATTCATTTCAATTACTGTCAACAACAAACTTCCAGAAATATTGATAATACCCAATCTTAGCTACAAATGGAAGTCAATTAATGGATGTTTTACGTCTTAATTCTATTATTTTCCTCTCACTGAGTTACATTCTTTTCTTTGAACACACAAACATGGGTTTCATCTTTTCATGATCTAGCCTTTGGTTTACATTTACTCCACAATCCACAAAGTGCAAGATACAGGAAGTAAAACTTAAAAGAAAATATGGGCCATTTTATTTTGGCTAATTCAAAATCCACAAACTAAAATAAAATCCCAAACAAAGTCCAAAAGGCAATCAAACATAAAATCCAACAGAGTATCAAAAATATCATAAAGGAACAGTGGTTTAAAAATTGAATTCCACAGGGCAGAAAATTTAACATAAGACACTGGGTGGCTATAGGACAAAACTAAACACAATCAAGACAATCAACAGATACTAAGTAAAACTCAAAACATGACACAAGGAGCACTAACTAACAGAGAAAACAAGAAATACCAAGAAAACGAATAGTTATGTCTATAACTTCTGTTCCCTGAAGGAGAGGAACGAGGTACAACACATAAGTATGGGATATCACGCCCTCGCGTGTCCTGGCTGAAGAAACCTTTATTCACGCCTTTAAGGCAGATGACGTGTGATGACACGCGCACGGCCCCGCCTGCACATATAGCCGCTGTCATCACAGTCATCCCTCAGTTCGATAGCCGCTCTTCACCGAGCCAAACTGCTCAGTGGGGCCACCTTGTGTTGTACCTCGTTCCTCTCCTTCAGGGAACAGAAGTTATAGACATAACTATTCGTTCCCTTTCAGTCGATTCACTCGGTACAACACATAAGTATGGGACATATATACACGCCCCACAGAGCAGCCACCGAACCGGAATTGGGCCACTACTTCCTTAGTGAGTGGTAGACCCAGCAGAAAGGACAGTATGAGCCACCGAAGGGGCTGTAACGTCCAACCGATAAAACTGCACAAAAGTGTGCGGTGATGCCCAACTAGCTGCCGCACAAATATCAGCTACAGGCACCCCTTTAAAAAGAGCCCATGAGGTTGCCATCCCCCTGGTGGAATGAGCCCTCACCCCGTGGGGCAAAGCAAGACCTCTGGTGCTGTATGCCAGTGAGATAGCTTCTATAATCCAGTGGGACAGCCTCTGTTTGGACAGAGATCTACCTCTATTTGGATTGGCGAAGCAGACAAACAGCTGGTCACATAAACGCACATTCTGAGTGCGCTCAATGTAGGTGCGTAGCACACGCACTGGACAAAGAGAATGCATCCTCCTCTGCTCCTCAGATGCAAAAGGAGGGGAGCAAAAGCTCAGCAACTCAAACTCCATTGAGCTATAAGATGCAGGCATGATCTTGGGAAAATAGGCAGCATTTAGACGCAATACGACCTTGTGGCCATCAGGAGAAAACTGTGTGCAGGCGGGATGCACAGACAGCGCATGAAGGTCACCCACTCGCTTTGCCGAAGCCAAAGCGAGAAGTAATGCAGTCTTATATGAAAGAAATTTCATATCCACAGACTCAATAGGTTCAAACGGGGGGCTACAAAGGGCCTCCAGCACCAAAGACAAGTCCCAAGCAGGGACACTGGACTTAAGCACGGGTCTCAGCCGGCGAACTCCTTTCAGAAAACGTATGGCGAGGGGATGTGCACCTGGTGTCACCCCGTCAAAGCCAATATGACAAGCAGATATAGCTGCTAAATAAACCTTAATTGTCGAAAATGAAAGGCCCTTATCCAGCAGCTCCTGCAGGAATGACAAAACATCCACAATAGAGCACTGAAATGGGAGAGTGTGGCGGTCCTGGCACCATTGCTCGAAGGCTCGCCATTTGTAAGCGTACAAGCCTCTAGTAGATGAGGCCCTAGCGCTCTGAATTGTCGCTATCACACTAGGTGGCAAACCCTTAGCAATCAAGTTTAGCCTCTCAGCAGGTAAGCATGAAGGCGCCACAGATCTGGGCGCGGATGAAACACTTCTCCTCCCGCCTGAGAGAGGAGATCCCTGCGGAGAGGAAGCTGCCAAGAACTCGCTGCTAGCAGGCTGATTATTAAAGGGTGTAACCTCCATTCTCTCACCAGAGGACCCCCCCTGGAGAGAAGGTCTGGCCCCAGGTTCAGGTGGCCCGGGACATGGGTGGCTCTCAGAGACAGAAAATGAACACTGCACCATAACAGCAGAGAGCGAGACAGCCTCAACAGGGGAAGAGAGCGTGTTCCTCCCTGCCTGTTTATGTAAGACACCACTGTTGAATTGTCCGTCCTGACTAAGACATGCTGGCCCTCCAGGACTGGACGGAAATGCTTTAGAGCTAAGAACGCTGCTAACAGCTCTAAGTGGTTGATGTGCAGCTGGCGCTGAGCTGCAGACCAGATCCCTCTCACTGATGCACCCTTGCACAGCGCTCCCCACCCTCTTAGGGAAGCATCTGTGGACACCACCTTGCGAAACAACACCCTCCCAATCCGAGAGCCCTGATGCAGCAGCCTGGGCTCCCTCCAAGGACGGAGAGCTAGCATGCAAGACGCGGTTAGCGGCAGCCTCCTCCGGGGATGACGCGATGCACACAGGCGGTGAGAGAGAGTCCAGCGTTGAAACGCTCTCATTTTTAACAGTCCAAGTGGCAGTACGACGATCATAGATGCCATCATGCCCAACAAGCGTAATATCGTCTGGAAACGCAGTCTGCGTCCCAGCTGAAACTGAGCGAGGCAGCGATGAAACGCGGCCACTCTGTGCTCCGACAAACTTGCGCGGCTGGAAAGCGAGCATATTTCCAAACCGAGGAAAGAAATCTGCTGACTCGGGATTAGCGAGCTCTTTTGAAAGTGTGACAGAACCAGTGACAGCTGTGTCTCCGCCTGCTCTCTGGAACAAGCTGCGAGAGCCCAGTCGTCCAGGTAGGCTAAGATGCGGATGCCTCTCTCTCTGAGGGGCGCTAGCGCTGCCTCGGCACATTTCGTAAAGGTGCGAGGAGCGAGCGACAGCCCGAACGGCAGCACTAGGTATTCGTAGACTACGGCCTCGAATGCAAACCTCAGAAACTGCCTGTGTTTCGGGTGTATAGCCACATGAAAATAAGCATCTGTTAGATCGATTGTCGCAAACCAATCTCCCGGGCCGACTGCATTCAAGAGCTGTCTGAGTGTTAGCATCTTTAACCTGTACGTACGTAGATACGTGTTCAAGACTCGCAGGTCGAGGATGGGACGAAGCCCTCCCCCTCTTTTCGGAACAACAAAATAGCGGCTGTACCAACCTTTGTCTGTCTCCGAAGCGGGGACCACTCGTATTGCTCTTTTCTGCAATAGCGCCTTTATTTCCTCTCTGAGTATCATGGCCGCCTCGGTGTTGACAGTCGTGTTTACGACTCCTTGGAAACGAGGCGAATTGACCCGGAACTGCAACCGGTAACCCATGGCAACGGTTCGCAGCACCCACGGAGAGGGGGCGCAAGCGCGCCACTGAGGGAAGTGAGCAGCCAGCCGGCTGACCTGCAGCACCGTCGGCAGGGCGTTGTCGCCCCCCAGTGTGTCTGCAGGGGACTGCATCACCTGCCTGACCTGCCTCATTCTGCCCGCAGGCTGAGCATTTGTGATTGTTTGAGAATAAACAACACTCTTTATTGATTGTAACATGGGAACATGTACATTCACACAGTTTGTTGGAGGCACCTTTTCTGGGGCACAACAATGAAAAACAGCGGGAACACTCGATGTGGTCACCTGAACATTTAACACACCTGAACAGGGAGTTACCTGAGGCATTTTGTGTGCAGGGGTTTTGTGCTTGGGAGACAGTGTTAGGAAAGTGCAGCGCCTTCTGGGGCTGACAACCTGAACAGAACTTAAGCGGCACCTCTTGTGCGGCAACAGAGGGGTAAAAGCAGCATCTCCCTGCTGCTGGACCCCTTCTCCACTCGAAACCACAGCTAGGAGGGCTGAGGCTTCTTCCTCCTGGGCGTCGGGTCCCGCTGGGGGCCCGAGGGTGGGCCTTTGCTCCAGGCCGACTGGCGTGGAGCTCGGGCCGGAGGATGTGCTCTCGCTGGCGGCACACCCACTTCAGCAGTGGGCGCCGATCTCTTGCCAGTCGGCAGAGGAGCGGCGTGCCTGTGAGAGCTAGCTGCGGGCTTGGGTTTCGGCTGACGTCTGGGGATGATGTCGCGCAGAGCTTCTGTCTGCTTCTTCCTCAGATCGAATCTAGCCTGAATGGCTTCAAGTGAATGTCCGAATAACCCAGCCGCAGACACTGGTGCGTCCAGATATACAGCTCTGTCCCTATCCGGGACGTCAGAGAGGGTCAGCCACAGGTGCCTCTGCGCCACTACTGTCGAAGCCATCCCTCTGCCCAGGGAGAGCGCTGCACAGCGAGACGCACGGAGGATGTGATCTGTGGCGACTCTGACCTCGTTAAGAAGAGGTGCCAGCGGGCTGTCATCAGGAACCAGCGATCCGAGCTCCGCCAGGCACATTGCCTGGTACGTCTGGAGCATGGTGACGGAGCTCATGGCGCGAGCAGTGCCGGCCTGAGCCCGATAAATCTTCTCCAGCTGCGAAGCAGAGAATCTGCAGTGCTTGGACGGCAGAGTTGCGGGGCCGCCGACACCATGGTTATGGGACGGGGCCAGATAAGCAGCCAGAGACGGCTCCATAGGGGGTGGGTTAGCTAAGCCAGCCGTCCAACTCCATGTACTGTCCATAGCCGGGCACAGTGACGCGGGTAGACAGAGGTTTGTCCCATGATGCTGTTAGCTCGCAGACAAAGTCTGGGAACATGGGAAGGCAGTTTTTGGCCGTTGCGGGCTCCGGTGGGAGGAAAAAACCCACGAACCGCGACGGCTTCTGAGCTGGCGGAGGAGAGGGCCAGTCCACCTGCAGCTTCTCAGCAGCACGGCGAAACAGGGAGAAAAGAGAGGTGTCATCGTGGCCGACCGGCGCAGCAGCGGCGGCACATTGGGCCGACAATGAGCTCTCCTGTTCATCCTCCGACAAACCATGGATGTCCAGGCCGATGTCCAGCACGTCATCGTCTTCCTGGGGAGCGCTGGCGGGCTTCAACCCAGGCTGAAGCCCGCCAGCGCTCCTGCATGGTTCCGGCTCGTCATCGGCTAACCCGTCAACATATTCCATGTGGTCAGCCCAGCTAATTGCGGGGACATCGACCGGAAAATCCTCGTCTTCGGACTCGGACGAAGCCGGGGCTCCAGACTCGGAAAGGAGAGGGTCATGCCGTGCGACAGCCGAGCGTCCCAGCACTTTTTCCACAAACGTCACCCGTCTTTCCAGGGTCGAGCGCCGGAGCTGGCGGCAAAACGCACAGGCTTCGGGCTCCGTCAACGCTCTCCTAGCGTGGACGATCCCCAGGCAGACAGGGCAGGCATCGTGCTGGTCGCTGTCGTGCAAAGAGAAACCGCATCCCTGAGGACAGGGGCGAACAGAAGATTTCTGCTTTGCTCGCTTCGGTTTGGAGTCCATTCCAAAACGCAAAGCGAAACGCTGCACAGGAAAACTTGAAATTAGCGCTCCGCGGGCAGCCTACACACCAACAGCGCGGTGGAGGCTAACACCAACAGGGGCAGTTAAGCTAAGTTCAAGTCGGCAGACAACGGAGCTAACTAGCAGCAGCTAGCTAGCCCAACTCAGCAGAGGTGTTCTCAGCGAGGTGAAGAGCGTAAGAACTGAGGGATGACTGTGATGACAGCGGCTATATGTGCAGGCGGGGCCGTGCGCGTGTCATCACACGTCATCTGCCTTAAAGGCGTGAATAAAGGTTTCTTCAGCCAGGACACGCGAGGGCGTGATATCCCATACTTATGTGTTGTACCGAGTGAATCAACTGAAAGGGAACCAACTAAATGCAGACACACGGAAACACACTTTAACTTGATGCAAAGGAAACCAGGGCATACTAGAATGGTTAATTCAAAACAAAAAAGAAAACTCAAGGTAGTACATAACTGAAAGTCTTCAATAGACTGGAATCAAGCAGAAACCAAAGATTCCAAAAAATGCAGTGTCAAATTCACTAAGGAATATCAGGAAATGGATTGGGACTCATGTAGCACCTTTCTACTCAATTTGAGCACTCAAAGCACTTTCTGCTAAGTCTTACTCACCCATATAGCACTTTTTCTGACATTCACTCACACACATTGATGGCTGCATCAGAGCTAACTACTGGTTCAGTATCTTGCCCAAGGACACTTTGACATGTGGATTGGAAGAGCCAGGATCAATCTATCGACCTTCTTATTGGTAGACAATCCACCCTACCACCTGAGTCACAGTTGCCCCCAGAACTGGATAAATACTTAACAGCGACTACAAATACAAATACAAAAACGAATACTCAAGACTACTACCACTATAGATACAAGAATCACCAGAAAATACCAGGAACTTGAATATAACAACCAAAGATTCAGAGATCCACTCAGCATGGGAGGATTGAACCCTTTTTGTCTGTTTACTTTTTAAGCATTTTTTTTCCTTAAATGAATGAATGAAACTTAAGTAAATGTTAGTATGATTACTGACAGTAGTATCACTCTCTGAAAAAAGTAAAAATCAAACAAAACAGCTAGAAGAAAATTACAGCTGAGTTTATGTACTGTATAAAAGCAAATGTCACACACAACAACATACTCATTTACCCAGTGGCAAGTTTAAAGCTGTTTATTTAAGGGTATACCCATGTTTCCTGTGAGTGCAGTGATTATGACAGCATAAAAAAGATCATTATGCAAAGTTATTTGTCTTGTATTTAAAGTAAGAATATGTTTGTGTCTCTAGCATAAGCTCTAATTTGATAAAAATTTTGGACCACACTAAAACTCATAACATTGAGCTGATAGTGCTTCAAACTTGTCAAGTGTATCAAGGATCAATCCCCCCCACCCAAACCCCCACCCATTCAACTTTCATTCATTGAAAGGGTTTTTCATTTTTGTTGCAAGCAGTTTGATGTTTGAAATTGAATGTATTCTTGATGAGGGAAGCTGGGAATTGGCTGGCTGTCAGATCAGCACTATTATCTGCCTTTTAGGTTTGAAGCAAATTAGACTTGGAGTCCCTAAGGTGCCTGGACCCTTGCATGCTGGCAGTGTTGAATTCTCTGAGCGTGTCACTTCCTTGATGGAAATTCACTTTAATCAGAAGAAGATTCACAGCCCCACTGGACTTGTTCACAGCTTCTAGATTTGTTTTCAGGGCATGCCAGAAAGCATTTTTTTTTTACTTGAAACTAAGAAATGTATGAATGAGAAACATATCTGACCAGTCAGTAATCTCAAGCAGGCCGAAGAAACGTATATTACTGAAAAATCAAACAAACCAAAAGATGGAGCTGATAGGCCCAAAAGTGATGTAGACATATTTTGATGCAACATGCGCCTACTTTATAACAGAAATGCCAAATTATGATTGCAAGAAAAGGGAGAATTAAAAAAAAAGGAAATATAAATTAAAGGCAGATGTACACAATCAGTGTCTGACATAATAATAATAAATGTATGATAACACAGTTAATGGAGAACCATTTTTATGGACATATTTGGCAACACCAAATACTAGCACACAGGTGACTGGAAATGTCTAGTTTAAATTTTGTTTGTATTTTTAAAAAAGTTTCAGAAAAATTCAGGCCATTGCCTGGATTGGAAGCTAAATTGTCTTTTTAGTACAGCTGCAGCATATGTCACCAAGTTTTCTAAGCTGGTCTTTGATGAACCAGAAAAGCCAGGCAATTATATGTTGCTGTTTTTCCTTTTCTGACCTCATTCAATGAAAAGGGACATGGTCATACAGTGAAAATACTCCTAGGGAGAAAGATTCAAAAGAGTAATCACATTCAACCAAGTGAATTTGCCTCTGATATTAAATCACATGATTCAACATCAAAGTTAAAAAACAAAAACCCAAAAAACCCAAATATGATGATAATATGATCACAATGACAGTTTGCACTTTGGCACTAAAAGCAAAGTTACAGAACAGGCTGATTGGAATGAATTATTGAATTTGACCAGAAGCAAATACTAGGCAAAAGCTTTACAGTTTATTATGTAATACCTTTGCTGTGCTGCTCCATCCTTGTCTTCAAGGAGGGTGGTGCAGCATTTAGAACTGTCACATCACCACAAAAAGTTTCAAGGTTTGAACCTGCTGGCCAGTTTGGGGCCCTCCTGGTCGAGGTTGTTCTCCCTGCAGGTTTTCTGTATTCTGCCTAGAGTTCAAAGACATTCAAGTTAGGCTATTAGGTGATTCCAGTTGTAGTTGTTAATATATGTGCATGGATGATTGCTCGTCTCTCTTTGTTCACCCTGTGACAGACTGGCAACATCTTCAGGGTCTTCTAGGGTATGCCTAGTATCAACTGCATCAACTCTAAAGTGGATAAAGCCAAAGATAAATTGATAATAATTATTGTCAAGGTTTATTTTTTGTTGATTTTGTAGTTGTTGTTTTGTTTTGTTTTGCTTTTTCCAGAGACCACGGTGGTTACTGTCAGGTTTGGATTATAGAAACCCAATGGCACTAACCGTGCAGTAGCGTTCTTAAATCGGTTAATGTGATATTTGTACATCACCTTGTACGATTGCAGTGTTTTCACAAATTTTTGTGATTTTTTTTTCTGTGGAGGACTATGCCTTATAATTGTCTATTGTTTTTTATGTGGATAAATGAGAACCTGTCTGCTAATCAAGTTTTGCAGGAGGGACAAAAATAAATTAATGAAAAAAAAAAAACACAGTCCAACAGCAATTTTTCATATAGTCTCAAAGTTCAGTTATATATTTATGCTCATTGGCACAAATTCTCCAAATGTGTTTCTTGTTCATGCAAGAAACCTATCCATTCAATGTGCACTGCTCATTCACTTCAGAGACACACTTTTGACACACTTTTCTTTGGTGTTATTTTTGCTCATTTGCTGTTTCCTTACTTTTTTCACATACCTCTTGGTTAGGGGCAGGCACCACTTGGTTAGTTTAGGAAAAGGATCATGATTTGGGTAAAAACACAGCTATTACTTTAAAGCTCATCTTTTTAGGTTGCCTGGGTGATGGGAAAAAAAACACCCCCAAAAACATGGTGCCGGCATGAAACATACTTCCAATTAAAATACATTAGTTTCAAAGTCCTGCTGACAAAAAAAAGACATTTTATGTCCATGCACATTAAAAAAAGATCGCATTTCCTCCTGGTTTCGTGACTTTGTGTGAGACCAGGCTGCAATAACAGCAGTAGAGAAAAGCCTGTGTCAGGCTGACATTGATTGCTGGGCTGCTTTAGCGTAAAATACATGATTTTTAAGTGCAGCGATTCTTTTTCTTCTTTTTTGAATTTTGCTTCTTGAAACTTTGGAGGCAAAAACAATCCCACCCACTTTTTTATTTTTTATTTACAAGCCCACATGCTGTTTTCCACTTGTTCCTGTCTCTGTCACAATTCAAAATAAAGCACACGCAATCAGTGTGCTAAGTTGGACATTTTATGATCACGGTTTGGATCTTGGTCTTTCTTTGGTTTCAATCATCTTGTCTTATCTGAAAGTCTAAGCCATCAGGTGTGTTGTGCCCTACAAATTCCCACAAGTAATTGGACTCTCACTATATCTCAGTATATTTTCAGAACATCTTCCAGGCACCCAGAATAGGCCAAATCATTATGGTTTCTGGCAGATACAGAGCTAACAAAGGATTAAACCAGAGAGGAGCCAAGGAGTGTCGGGATTTGGTTTGCTTGTCCCAGCTGCGTTGTTTACAACCTCCTGTGCTATAGTCTACTTAAAGACAGCCCAACAGACATCAGAGAGGTGTTGGTGTCCAGGAGTTTTGTCAAGCCTGTCTCCCTCATACTCATCTGCAGGCTCAATGTGTCCGCCTTTGGAGAATGATTGACCACTAGCCTTAGATTGAAATTGATTGCATAAGGGCTATAACAAAGAAAAGCCTTTGGTATTCTGGCAGTAGCAGTGGAAGAGTGTCAGAGGATTGGGGTACTGCTGTCACTGGAACAACAGGGTTCTTTATTAACGTATTGTCTAGTAGTCAGATTCCTAAGATCAGAGTGAGCCTTTGATCTTAGAGATACTGTGCTGCTAATTGGGTTGTATTGATCCATCCAGCGCCTGCCCATGATGGCACAGTCATGATGAATGTCAGTCTGCTGTGCTGAATGAAAAACTGGACTAACCAGCTTTGAGTTCAGCTGGGTTGTCTGATGTGCGGTGCCAAGTTCTAGACAGAGAAGAATCAAACATAAGTGGCAGAAAAGACATCATTACCAGTCTGCTTTAAAGTTTTTTGTAAAACTTGTTGCAAGGTTTCAAACTTCTCGGGGTCCATATCAGTCTTGTTGTTGTATAATAAATCTTAAGCTATTCTTCTATGAATGTTCTTGAGAAATGTGCCTTGCATCAGAAGAAAAAGGTTAATTATTAAAATTATGTTACCACATTTTCAAGCAACATTTTCTAATAGTTATAACAGTAATTTAAACAAAAATGTGGGGGGAGGATGTAAATATTTGTTATATTGCCAAATCTGACAAATATTTATTCCTAGCAGATTTTTTTTCTACTTGCCTCTGAAATACAAATCTATTTGCAACAGATTGAAATCATTGATGAGGAGATTAAAGAGTTCTATCTAAGGGAACATTAACATAACCAAGTGTATTAATTTTAACAGACAGCGCTTTATATTCTGCTCTTTTACAAAAGTTGGTTGGTTTGCTGCTGTATTATTCTGACATTGGTGCACAGCTACAGAGTTGTACAACCCCAATTTTTATTGCACATTTCTTTTAGTTGCTCTGAGAAATTTTCATTAGATAATAAGTCAGCACGGTGCATGTTTTCAAAATTTCTAAGACATTCACTCCAGGAAAACTTAAATTACATAAATGTGCTACACACTTTGGATTATTTGTTAAAATGGTAGATCCATACCATTGACACTGACACAGCCTTCATCGAGGACTATCTGCTACTGATTCATTATGCTGCATTAAATGCCCATGGAGCAGGAAGGGGCAAAGCTTGAAGGATTGTACAGCATATTAAATTTATTTTGGTGAACCTCAGTAGAATGAAGGTATCCCACGAAGTTCAAAATGCAGATATAAAATCACCGCTGAAAACAATGGTGTTTAAGTTCCATGCAAACCTGGGAATAAATGGTAGAATACAGAAGATAAAAGAAGATAAAAAACAAGTTAATGCACTGTAACTTACTATGTGCAGTTTTATGACACACCTGTCCTTGTCTCTCTGCAGTCCCTAATTCAGTTTGAGCATAACAAAATTAGTTACACATCATTAAATTTAAATATTAGCGCATGTGTTAGTAATGAATCTTTTAAAATTTCTCATACAACAACACAGCAGTGTTGTTAAGCGTGGCCATATGTGTTTTTACTTGAATCCAACCACAGTCCTTCTAACACTACTCCCATTAAAGAGGTCAGCTATGCAATGGCTAGAGCACCCAAGGTGATCATGTAAAGACAACTCATTAAAATAGTCAGCACTAGACTGTGCACCTATATATGTGCAAAACTACCCAGCTTGATCGCTTTACTCATGCTGTCTGCTAGTGTTTTCAGGTTCTGTAAGGCGGCAGTCCAGATAAAGATTAGACTGCAATCCAGTGATACAAGAATGTCAATTAATTTTCTAAGTCTGCAGCCCCAAGGACAAAGTCATTTGCTCTTTGCTTTTTACAGATCTGGACAGGATTTTGTAATTGATGATAATTTAAAAATGTTGGCATTTTTGCTTAAGAGGTTTTCATAGTATACCACATTTGGTACATAGTTATACTGTTGTCAGTTGTAGCAGACACAAGATTTGTTTTCTGCTGGGGTTTTTTGTTCTTTAACTGTTTATAATTCTTCGTTATATAGTGGATTCATTTCTCATAGTCAACAAAGCACATGGCCCAGAGACATCTTTGTTTCTATTGCAGTGAACATGGCAAGGTGAACAAGAATGAATGATGAAAATTTGCTTGTGGTTTGAGTCTTTCTGTGCCCCAGGCTTGTTAAAAAAAATACACAGGGCTTCTGTGGACATAAACTTTACATTGGAATCCTTAGTTGTAGATGCAAATATGCAAATACAATGTACAAGTATGTAGAATCAGTTGCAAGCCACCACAGTCAAGGATGTCTTCATATAATGAATAATGTAAAATATATATATAATGTCATTCCAGCCATGCTACAGCATTTAGTAGTTAGTTTCTAGGTTGTGTTTTCTGGTTCTACAAATCCACAACGGGTGAAAATATACAGCAATTTTCTCAATTTCACAGTATTTGTGAGATTTGTAGGTATTTCTAACTTTGTTATCAGTTGTGACAGCGTGCTTACTGTTATTAGTGTGACTGTCATTATTTCCCCAGGTGATTCTGTCTGTCTGTATGAGTGTCATCATAGCAAAATGTGGTCCTGGAGATAACCTTCTTCAGCACGTACTACAAGAGAGGTGCTTTACTGTAACACCACAATACCTTTCATAAACATCAGTCTCAGTTGCAGTTGGATCAAAATGTAGATGGTGTTTGATGAGTGTGGCCTAAATGAGGACTAAATAGTTTATATCTACCATTGTCTCCCATTAGGACACATTGTTCTACCCTTTGGTTTAATGCATTTCCAGCTGAATATTTCCTGCTCAGTAACATTTAACTGTTTATATAACTTTCATTTTAAATAAAAATCTTAGCAAGCTTAGATTTAGTCTTTGATGTATTTGTCTGACACTTACGCTGCATTTACATCTTAAATGTCAGTTGCACTTGAACTGCTTTTCATTCTTCTGCACAGACTTAATGTTCTTTACGTATCACTTACATGTATTTTTAAAGTACTGCTGCTTTCATCTCTTACTTTTCAATTGACAAGATAAATGCTTCACTTACACACTTCACCTTGATTCAGTGCTTACAGTGAAACTCCTTTCATCACATCATTTCAGCTGCTCGCTGAGCTTTATTTAGGATCTGTATTTTGACTGTACCTTAAGCTGTCATATGATTTCACATGTTTTATGTGTCCACTGTAAAATGTCAGGAGCTGTGAGTTGCACAGATGACTCTGGATTTTTCTGATTAAACTCACAAGTGGGTTAGAATTTTTTGACACACACACTTTCCCGTCATTGTACATTATACCTGAAATTGTAGCTTTATTATGGTGGATGGTTCAGTTGACTTCAATAGCCTCCACTGTTGGAGAGTAAATGTATTAACTATAGCTACTTATCTTCTCATCTAACTACCTAGTTGTATGTAAAGGAGTTACATAATCCAAGCAGAAGAAAAGTCAGTGTGATCTGCTAGAGTTAGTAAGAAAGACATCTAAGATCATGTATTTTAATTTTCATTAAAGATTTTTCACAAATTGGAAAATGAACAAAATCATAAACTACATGTGATCTCTGTTTGTCAGTTAAACATAAATGTAACAAGAATTTGTTTTAAAAATAGGAAATTAATTAAATATTAGCTTGAATCTAATGAAAATATTAGTTGTCCAAAATGTTTTTTTGGGGGGATGTGCAGTGTTATTGTAGAAAACAACTTTTATTTTGCTGCCTTGCATTTTTTCAGGCTAATCTCCAGTGACACACCTGAGGAAATATATGGAAACCTGCAGAAGATTTAATTGTTCAATCAAATAGTAATACAAACAAAGAATTCAAATAGATATACTAGCTTAGTAGTTTAATTAGGCAATTCAAATATTTATCTTAGTTATTAAAGTTTTAACAATTTGTAAGTTATTCCTAAATCTCAGTAACCCTGAGCTTTATGTCCCAATAAGAATGCCCAGAGTGTAGTATTCTTCAGTGAATGTCCAAGCAAAAGCAATTTACAAAGAGCTCTGTGAGTGATAAAACTGAATCAATCTCACCTGGAATTGTGCCCGATTCCAGCGGAGAATCGAGAGTCATGTGCTGAAGAGGTAGACCTAGATGAACTGTCTAATTATTTCAAATGCTAATTTAGCTGTGAAGCAGCCAGCATTTGTTTATCTTTCTCTCAGCGGGTGTCCTAGCAACCCCACTTACCCAAACACGGCAGCTTGTTTCACTGGGAGTGGATTAAAAGTTTCTGTCTTCTGAGCATCTGTTCAGTGCAGCAGGAGATGCCATGTCTCCCCATAGCTCCAGACAATTCATGCAAGAGACCATATTCACATCTCTGAGAAATATGAATAGGGACACAATGGTTGAAGGCACAGAGATTTCCAGACTGCTTATCCTATAAAACATTCCACATTTTCAGTGTTTAAAAAAACACGCAGCTGGGAGATAGACACAAGAGGAAATGCCCAAAACACTTTGCTTTCTCATATGCACTTATTTCCCTGTAGGTTGTCCCAGTAAGGAGTGTGGAGTGGTTTGGAAGGTTGAGAAGTTCACTGCAGGAAATACTTGAAAGAAGGTGGTTTATAACTGACTCTTCAGAGGCACTCAGTTTGAAAATTGGGTTTTGCTTGTGATTTTTTTCTGTCACTGTGAAGAAAAAAATAGATTTTGAAATTTACTGTTTACTGTCCTCCAAAAGAGCATATAAAGTTTATTGTAAGATAAAGAATGACAGTTTTTAACACGTCATTCCGACAGTTGCATTGCTTTGTTGTCACTTAATAATCATCTCTCAGTGATGAAAATGTCTCATTAGCTACATTATGTCTTGATCTAAAGAAACCACATATTTGTAATAATTGCGTTTATCATATGACTCTAAAAAGGTGTGCTGTTTGAATTCTTGATATGATGAGAGCATTGAGAAAAGAGATTTATCTTATCTGTATTAGACCACGGATGGATGCATTGTGTGAAAGTCCATTTTTCAGTTCAGAATTTAGTCTGGTATGAAAAATGCCAGGAAATGGAGTAAAAGAATGTGCAAGACAGTTTTTTTTTTAAAGAAAATAATTCATAACCCATCCTTTTCACACCATTGTGTGAGAGGTCAATTCACTTAATGAGTTAAAATGACATCAATGAGTATACGACCTTCAATATACTAAAAAAAAGAGAGAATTAATGAATAGCAGGAATGTCAGTGTGATAAATCAATATTAAACAAACTTTTAAAGTAATAGCAATTTCACAATGCCATTGTGATTCACTGATAAAATGTCAAAAGGCTGAAATTCAGCTATGAAACACAGCCCTTTATTTCAGTATTACTGCAGGACATATTGTGCTACTAGTGTCTGCTAATCAGAAATGTACCAAAAATTATACTGGTATTTGTTTTCCTTAGTTGGTTTTTTTTGTTTGTTTGCTTGTTTGGTTTTAGTTATTATAGGCTACAATTAAGCTTCATGTCTTGGCTACGCAACCAAGCTGTAAATATTTCTCTGGAAACCATCTCTGTTTATGCTCTATTGTCTGTTGTGTATGATAAGAGCAATTTATCTCAATATTTGCACTGTATTAGCTACAGGATGATTATGCTGCTATAGCAGCCACATGGCACTATGATTATATTAAACTGAATGCTGAACAGAAACTCTGAGTTTGAAATGTGAATGAGAGTTGTCAGCCACTAACCATGCTATGCATTATAGCGTGAACAGTCGTTTATGTAACCTGTACAAACATCGCGAGTTTGACTTTGCTTTGACTGCTGTTTCTGATTATGTTTTTTCTCTGGTAAATGACATGTAGAAAAGAGTATAATTAGTTGCCTATTTGGTATTAACCCATGACAGCATTATTATTTAATTAGCAATTTCTGGCCTTTCTTTTAAATTTTCATAGAAAATGCCTTGTGGCAAATTGTCACCAGTGTAATGCTTACTATTTTAATTCAGTCCGTGTTCATATCAACAGTGGTACTGAAAGAAAGAGAGAAAATATTCATTTTAGCCACTATGCATTTTTTTTTAAAGTTTGAAATACACTCCTTGTACACAAAATTGTGGAAAATGTGACCTAACTATCAAGTCATGTGAAAAAGTAGCAGCCACATGCTGCTAATCAAATGCACATCATTAACTGATCATCAGGTGGTGGAGGTTTTGCAGTTTGGTCATCTGGAGTATTCAGGTATATGTTAACACAGTGCCACAATATTAGTCAGAGGACATCCCAGCAATTTCACTTCAAGGTGAGAACATGCAAACATCAGAGAGACTGCAAGAAACCTAAGAGCTACATCATGACAATGATCCCAAGCACCCCCGCAAATCGAAAGGGAATGATTAAAAAAGCAAAGAATTAAGGTGTCGAAGTAGCCCAGTCCAAAAGCCCAACTCAAACAAGGCACTCTGGCAAGGCACTTTCCAGTGAACATTGTTTCAGAATGTCATGAACTTAAACATTTAACATGCTAACTGAGGCCTGTATAGTCTGAGATGTAGCTCTTGGCGGTTTTTGCAGTTTCTCTCAGCACTGCATGTTCTGACCTTGAGGTGAATTTGCTGGGATGCCCTCTGATCGGAAGATTATGGCACTGTGTTAACTCACACCTGAATGGTCCAGATGACCAAGTCCAGACCTCAATCCAACTGAAATGCTGTGGCAAGACCTAAGGAGTGCTGCACATAAATGAATATGCACAAACTGAAGCAACATTGTAAAGCTGAGAGACTAATGCAGTCATACAGAAAACGATTGCTTCTTGTTAGTGAAGCTAAAAGTGCTTCTACAACTTCAGACAACTGAATCATGATCCTGTACCTTAATATTTCTTAACTATTTTTAGACTTTCTACCACTGATGGAAATTTAAATTACATAATTTAAACAAATGTTTGAGTATACTCTTTTCAGAATAAGGACAGATGAGACAGTGCTTGAGAATCTGATGATTATACACACGATTGTATTTTTAAAAGCTTTGTCTGGTAGTTATGTACTTTGTGTTTGATTGAAATCTGAGGCCATATTTTTAGGTCTTCTACAGAAACTGATTGTAAGCTTATTCACATCAAACAGAAGGATGGTGAATAGTTCTGAAATCCTTGAACGTACATTTCATATTTCCTGATTGCATTATGTTGTAAAGTGACTTCTTGCTGTTATGTAATTTGTTGATATTTGTCCCAGAATTTTAAAACATAAACACATTTATTTATGACACAAAATCCTGTACCAGAGATTTTAGGGATGTAGCAATTAACATATTTCTTTGCTGTGTTTTGAGATGATTTTGGAACAAAGTCTTTATATTGCCAGAATAAAAAAAGGTTTCTGAATTACACTACACAGCCTATCAGGAAAGCCTACACTAAACGTGCATGAAAGAAGATTTATATTGGTTGAACCTTGGAAGTGACAGCAAATTTCAGCACAATGCAGTGTTTTTATCGAACTAGAATAATTGAGGGATCATAGAGATATTGTTCCTTTTCCTCATGTGTTGAGGATTTGGAGAAGATGTACATCTAGCTTGTATATTGTGGTCGTGCCAATGAGTCATTTAGTCCGACACATTGACAGAAATCTGCATTCATCTTCCTGAGATTAAGTGAAGCGTTCGCTGTGCTTGCCACATATTTGATATCAAATCCATATAAGCTGTTCCTTACCCCCTTTCACGTTTGTGAAAATTTGTGGACACAGCCAAAAACAACAGTCAGGCTGTTTTGATTCAAGGCATCAGCTCTGAGATCCCTGCACTTCTTATTGTACCGCCTTGTTTTTTTTGTATTTTTTAACAGAGAATGAACATGAATTTTCTCATCTGTATGAGGAATGTGAACAGAGCCTGAGTCGATATTGGGGAGAAATCAGAGTGCATTAGGATGTAGGGCAGGTAGAACAATTTAACTCATATTAAAATACTTTTTTTTGTTGTTGTCATGACTTGCAGGTAGGTCAAATATTATCTAATGTGCATTTGATAGTTTATCTGCATTCTCCATATCAATTTCCATTCAAAAACATAAACCCCTCAGTGCTTCTCTAGGGGAAAAAAATCACTTGTCAGTTTCTAGACTTTTATTACAGTCAGACCCTTTTTGTTTCAATCTTACCTTAGCTTATCTTCTTTACCTAATGGTGTTGATTTATTTCAGTTTTCTTATCTTAGAAACTGTGCAGTACTGACAGAGCTAATTAAAGATTGTAGCAAATGAAAATAAAAAGTCAATTCACAGGTCTTAACAATACTATCCCAGCTACCATAAAGTGAACAGAAAAGTACACAAAACATAATTAAACAATACACAAACTCACATAAACCATCATCATCCCAGCCAGTCCCCACTGGTTACAAGAGCATCTTTATTACTTACCATTTTAACTGAAAAAATGATCATCAGTTGATTCACACTGTGCAGGTTAGAATGAATGTGTACTGGTGGAACAGATGGAGACAGGTGCACAATCTCTTCATTTGTTAATTGTTTATGAACGCTGCCTTAAAATAAATAAATAAATAAAATTTAATGCTTTTAAATAAAAGCTTTAATTTGGAGGTGGGATGTAGGAAACGATGAAAAGTCCTGTAATAATGTTGTGTAATCGCCATATTAAAAGGAAAACAGATGTGATGGCCAAGGTAAGAGGTGAATATGTGGTGCTCTCCAAGGTGCTGTACATGCAGCTGTCAGAGGCAGAGAAAATGTCTAAGCCTCTCACTTTAGCTTGCACCAGGTGTTAGTGTTACTTATTAGCAGCAGCTTATGAGACAACATCTTAGCTGCAGTTCAAACACTGAACTCATCTGTGTATGTGCGATGTGTGTTTTTGTCTCTTGGTTGCGAGACGTAAGAGGTTGTTACTGTGCCTTTCTTCACCTTCTAATGTTCTCATAATAAGCACTGTCGGTGTCACAGCACTCAGTGTTTCTCTTCTATTAAGTTATGTTTGTTTTGTTCTGAACCGTTAGTGTGACAGTATGCCAAAGTTATACTTTAGTCACCTTGACGGCTGAAGTGTTTATTGTTTCGACAAGTAGGTTCTGTGATTTTGACAAGATAATAAAGTTAAATGTTACTGCACTTCATGTTCTCTGACCTAGTGTTTGGAGTTTTTTAAAGTTTGTATATCTTTGAATTTTGTATTTTAGGTTATCTTTTGTGGGGGGTTTTTTTTCCATGAGTCCATGTCCATGAGTTTTCAGTTTATTTGACCTCTCCTGTGTCCCCGTTTACTGTTATCAAGTCTTAGTCTCTGTGGTAGGCGTTTTTCTATGTTGTTACTTCCTGTTTGTTTTGGTAGCTCTTGTCCCATGTGCCTTGTATTTACTTTTGCTTCCCTTGTCTTGATAATGTCTGATTAGTTTCAGTTCTGTACCTGGGTGTTTCCCATATCCTGGATTACCTCATGTTTCTATTTAAAGCAGAACTTTGGCTAACTTTATGTTTTGTTGTTTCCCCAGACAGTGTTTCAGTTTTGCTTTTACGTATGAACTCTGATTAGCCAGAATAAATGGCTCACTTTTCACTTGCAGTCTGCCTCGTCCCATGTCCAAGCTTTTGGGTCCAAATTTTAATGCTTCTATGACATCATGTTTACTACTCTACATCACTGGCTGGTTTGGGAATGCCTTGAAATCCCAGAACAACTGTGGTAAGTTAGAGCAGCATATTACTATGTAGTTAGGAAACTTGAAAGCCATCTTGGCTGTGATTAATTCTTTATTGTAATAAAATTATTCATCTGAATGAAATCATCCCCTGGGTTTCAAAGTTGGATACATTAAAGTGTGACATGTCCAGGTCAAAATGTCTCACTATAAAAGTAGAGCACAGAATTCATGAAAGGAACCACTAAAGGATGAAGAGACTAACGACTAATTCTATCATCCCTTTACTGAATGTCAAAACAGGGGGACTACATTTGTTTTTGGGGAATAGTGTTTAACCAGTTGCAAACATAAAAGGGAGTACAAGTGTATTTGGTGCTGTGATTAGCAGTGTTTTCATTATGCAACTTCTCCGAACCTCTCAAAGGACATGATTGACATGAACATACATTAAGAATTCTAAAAATAATGACCGTCTTTCATGTGGGGAACTGAATGTGGCCTCATAAAGCCAGAGTACAGGCACTTTAATCAGTAAAGCAGAACATGCCTCAGTGTTGCCCTTAAACCTGAACCCCTTGGATTTGGATATTTAATTGAAGATCTTCCAGTGCTACCATCTGAAACAAGCCGGTGTCACTTTTAAAGAACTTTCAAAATGTGGCAACCCATCCCACTGGAATCCTTTGCATAGTGATGGGAGCCATGTTAATCCACAGTTGATCTACCCAGGGATCAAGCTCTTCCAAAATCAATAAAGCTGTGAAAGCTTGCCTTCTGGTCTTAATCAAATCCTTTACATCCGTGACTTATACAGTTTGATACTACAGAACCTGATAATTTGCTTCTGTATCAGATGAATGTAGTGAAAAAATATCAACATTTGCATTTTCTAAGCTCAGCAGAATCGCCACCTCCCCAGTGGAGCACAAACGTGCCGGCCAAGTGAAGGTTAGTTAAGTTACAGATATTAGAAAAGAAAATCCAAGTGTAACAGACTGCATTTTATAATTCACACTCACGAAAAACAATGGGATATACCCACAGGCATTTATGGCAGCGATTCAATTTTAAAGTCGGCTCCATATCTTCCCATTTTTAATCCAATAGCACCTACAGGATGTTTTATGTATTTGTTACTTTCTACCAGGTTGTATCTCAAATGCAGGTGCCGACCTGCTACACTGGATGAGGCTCGATTCCACTCCACGTTTTGTGTCCCGCTTTTGCCCTGCCGGTGCATCTGAACACACAGCGCTCTCCTCCACAGAGCATTTCCACTTCAACGCAGCTACAATGGGCTTTCTTTGCTGAGCGAAGTTGAGTCAACAAGCTGGGAAACGCGCTCCTTGGATTCATGTGGCACCTTTACGCTCACAGCTTTCTTTTCTACTGCGCCGAGGGACTTTCAACTGAATTCGGTGGCGATACAAACCCGTTGTGCTTTGGGGGATGTGTTAATAGACTATAGTTGAGTTTCAACCACTAAAAAAACGACCAGTCATTAAGTAGTCTACCTGCGAATCTGCTGCAGGAGGGGGGAGTTTTGCCAGCAAGCGGGACACTGCAGAGTACCTAAACAGTGAGGGATCTGTACAGAAGTGAACGATGCTCAGACTGGAGACCATCATTTGCACTTTTTCTGTGCTGTCTGTTGTGACAAGAGCCGAATTTAAAGCGAGGAATTGCAGCGAGGTGAGGGAGGCTTGCATCGCGAAAGGCTTCGGCTTCTCACATGTTCCCCATCAGGAGATCCCAGGTAAGGGTGGACTGAGTTACTGGCTCACGACCTGCCGGTTACAGCATCCGAAATGATCGGGAATATGCAGCGACTTTTACAAAATAAAATAAAAATAGTAAACGCGTCTCTGTTAAGTGTTTATATCTGAGAGGAAAAGTTAAAAATACTCAGCAGTCCTATTGCAACTCATTTAAGACGCCAAATCGTTTTAATGCTGCAGGGGTACGCTACTGCGACTGCACCACGTCCAACTAATCGGTTCCAGCTTTTCAACCACCTGTCACTCACAAAGTACCTGCTGTGATTTTCACTCACTGAAGTTAACTTTATACAAATGATGTGAGCTACTTGATTTCCAAAACGCTTCTGACTGACTACCTGGTGGTAGTGAGCTTCTCAAAGCTGTTTGGAGAGATCTGCTCTAATCGGGAACCCACGCATGTAAACTGTCTGAACGCATAACTACAGGCTTATTTAGTTATATATATATATATATATGTCATACCGGCTATCCTGCCCTATCAATGCCGAGTGTGAAATGTGTCTGCATGTCTCCAGTAGAGGTCTCTGACGGTGAAACCAAATAGAGGGAGCCCAGTGAGTGGACAGCTGTGCAGATTAACTCCTGTCCTGTGAAAATTAGGTGATTAGATAAAATGAAGCTCATGCAATGCTCAAGCAGTAGACCACAACTTCATTTGGTATTGCATGGTTTCTGCCACAAGCCTAATGAGTAATTATCTTAAATATACCTTGTGCGAAATAAGGCAGGCCTGATGCACCCCTACTGGCATGTAAAACTGCAGATTTAATGATGTTTTGTTGAAATCTCTCTTGGTTTTCCTGGGCTTGATTACACATTATGTGAGTCTTGCACATGATTTAAAAAAATGACTTAAGGTTACAGCGTCAGTGTTTCACTGCAGCGATACTTAAATTAAATCAATCTGTTTTTCAAGCATAGTTTGGATAAATATCATTATGTCATCAGACAGGAGTATGGATGAGAGGCAGTCTCCCCTTTCCGCCTCTTTCATTGAATTGTCTCTCCAGGTCGTCATTGTTATGCTTCAAGGCCAATTATTCTTTCTATAAATCAGGGAATCTGGCACAAGTAAAAGGCTGCATATTTGATAACAGGCACACCTGTTCAGAGACGGGTTGAATAACTAACTGATTAAATCCTTTGGATCTGTGTCTCTGACATCACAACTAATCTCTGGAATGAGTGGAAAAAATCCAATCTGTCTCTTTCCTGAATGATGTCACCCTGAATAAAAGTCTTTTGATCTTCTCTTTGAATGAGTCACAACCTTACATGTCTTCGGGAGAAACGCTTTATCAACAACTCAGCAAATTCGCACAGTGATAGACATGTCCTCTGGGCTCACAGCTCATTGCCTCTTACTCATGCAAACAACTTTCAAGCTAAGCCAGATCTTGCCTAAAATAAATTTGCAAATTCCTTTTGATTAAAAGTTGATTAAAATCGTAACATTGTCCTATCAATAAATAAATAAATGAAATGTAGTAAATGCAGAGAGCTTTCTTTTTCGCTATGTAGATTTATATTAGTCTGAACTGATTTAAAATTTAATCTCATGGCTGGCACACGACTTGTTTGCACTATTTTACTTAATTTCCTGAAAATAGAGCCTTTGGTTTAATAGCTGATTTGGGGATAAATTAGATCATTTGGACTATAATTGCGTAATATAACTTATTAAAATATGTGTATTTTTTTAACATTATAGACAGTTCTGTGGTGCTGTGCACTGTTGCCTCACATCTAGGGTGTACTGGGTTTGAATCCACAAGCTGGCTGAGACTTTTCTTTGGGAAGGTTGCATGTTCTCCCTGCCTATGTATGGGCTGTCTCCGGGAACTCTGGCTTCCTCTCGCACTCCATGAATATGAGCGTTAATGGTTTTCTGTCTCCCCGCGTGTCAGCCTCACGACAGACTAGCTATCTGTCCAGGGTGTACCCTTCCTTTTGCTCTAATGACAGCTGGGATAGATCCCAGCTTCCCTGGGGTTAAGAAAATGGATGGATGGATATATTTTTATGAAATTCACTTGGCAGATGTTGTTAATAATGCAGCATTATCTGCTTTTAGCTTCGGCCCTTTTTAGTTATTTAGTTTTTTCACTGAAATATCATTCATTTATATTACACACATGATGTAGAGGTAGTGGTGTAGTCAATGAGTGTGTCAAGGGCACGTTACTGTTCACATTTTATGATTTGTGGAGTTTACAGACAGATTGCAAATGACATTAACACCAATTCACAGATTAATGCGAACTTAAACACTTTTTTCATGCAGTTTGCGATGACTTGAAGAGCTGTTTAGGACGGACGACTTACTTTACTTACTTTAGAGCTTCAAAAGCTTCCTGTTTTGCTGTTTGTGCCAGTCTCACAACTGCCATCACACTCTATTTAAATCACTGAATATTTAAGGGAAATCTCAAACTTCATATTACTGGTCCACCTCCACAAATGGTGCTTTCACTGCTGCTGCATGCTGTGCATTTTTTGTTGAATGGTCTCACTTGGCGGTTTGTTTTCTTGAAGTCTGTGACAGATGGATGTGTGTGTGATTTTGCTGATTTTGATGTGATGCCGTTAGAGACTGGAAAACATATTTGGAAAACACTGTATTTGTAAAGTTATGTTTTTCATTCAATTAGATTGTACTTACATTTAAATTAATCAAATTAGAATACTATTGAAATATATATCTATTACTTTTTTATATTACCCAAACTTTTTCTATAAGATTGGTCAATATGAGTAATTCACTGCAACCACTGCAAATATAATAGAGTGAAAATAATAACCGTGAAACATCAGGGTGCTATTGTGAGAGTATTTCTGCACTACTTAAAATGTTGAAATAACTACCACGTCTTCTCCTGGAGTTGAAATGAAAAGCTTAGTACCCCAGATTTTCTGTGTGTGTGTTTTTGTATGTGTGTGTTTGTGTTTGGGCTCAATAGAGGAACCAGGTCAGGGGGAATGACAGCACTGGAGATGGTGTTATTGACAAAAATGTTGTTATGATCCAAAGCCTGAAGGCTCAGCGAGTACAGTAATTCCACAAGACTTAACCGATGATTCTTTCTGCTGACCAGACCGGGCTGGAAGCTAGTATACTGTGAAGACATTTAAAATAGGAATGAACTTATGAATTGCTCTAAAAGTCTTTGGAGTGTTTGCACATCTTAAAATATGAATCACCCTCTCAGAAGACTTTAATTATATCTGTTTAATTTAATTGTAAGCAAATTAATTATATTTTGCCTCTGAAATCCACTTTTTTATTGCTTGTTAAAGTTAAGACCTGCACTCAGTCTTATCTGCTGTCTCAGTTTCCACTCAGTCGATTACCCAATGTCTGAGACGTGGAGAGTGAGTCATATGGCAGACTGCGGGATTCAATGGAACTTCTTAGGATGTCATATTCTATGCTATCATTTGACGTCCAGCTCTGTTTACTGCCAGTCAGGAGATGGAGGTGGGACAGAAATAACGGGTGGTAATATTTTATGTGATCTTTGGCTGCCTGCGCGAGGCAAATGATCTCTACTGAAGCATGTAATGTGCACAGGTCTTCTACTGTCATGTAATGGGATGGAGGGGATTAAAAAGGGCTAAATGGCAGTGCCTGCAAAGGGAATGGCCAGGTGACTTTGTTAGCCCCTGCAGCACACTCCACTGTTGCTGTGATGTATTGTGAAATTATTGTGACCTTCCTGCCAGTCACACATGTTGAAATAGATCTGGGGGTGAGGTCCTGAAAGGGATAATGGCTTCCGATGGCATGTTTTACCTTTTTTACATTTTACTCTACAAACATCGAAGTATTTGTGATAAAAATTGTGAATAAATGGACTTTTGAGATCCACGGGAGTTGTTTTGTTTGTATATGGTAGCCCCAGTCTTTGAGTGTATATGTTGCTAATCTAATGTAAATGTGTCCCACTGAGAAGCAGAGGGGGGCACTAACAGGCAAAAAAATAAATAAAAAAAATCCAACAATCATCATTTTTCTCATGGCAGAGGGGAATTCTCGCTGTCTGCATCCCTATGTCATCAATCATACTTATGGATGCCAAAATGGCCTCATGATGGGCTCTCTCTGCGGGTGTTTCCTGTGAGAGCTGCAGGAAACACTGTGTCCTGCAAGTCTTTTAGGGTTGCAACACTAAAAGCATAACACCACCAGAATCAAAGTACAACAAAATAAATTTAAGAAATGGAAATTTCTAAAAGTTTTTTATGCAGAATGCACAAAAGTACGAACTCCTGGCCCTTAAGTGGATTAACACACAGTTTTAGGTTTTTTTGGGGTTTTTTAAGTGTTAGCCTTATACATAAGTTTTAATACTTTATAAGCTTAACACTTAAAACAGACAAAACGTACTTCAAGTGCAACTCAATTGGTTACACAAATGTGCTGAAAGTTACAAAGATGGCAAAGGATCGCTCATCGGGGAGGCAAAAAAAGTGATGAGCAATGTTTCAGTAGACTAAAAATGTTACCGCTCATTTTCAACAGCAACTTCAAAATTCATAAACCACTGAAGAACCGCAAGTAGCGCAAAAAATTACTTCAACATTTTCTGCCGGAAAAGATTTCTAGGAGAAATACTCAGAAATGTCAGATGACCATACCAGTTATGAGGCTGAGGTTGCTGTGGTCAAAAAAGGACTTTTATTTAAAAGGGTTTGTGTCCCCATCCATCCATCCATCCATCCATTTCTGTTGCTTATTTGGGTCCAGACTGTGAGAGCAGTAGCCTAAACAGAGTCACCCAGAACTTTCAGCCACTTCCTTCAGCTCTTCCAGAGACACATTAAGTTGTTTCCAAGCTAACTGACAGGTGGAGTCTCTCCATTATGAGGCCCCAATCTAACCTGGAATGATCACTCATAAATCAACACTGACCTATCGATTTTAACCTTGGTTGTTTTAGTTTACCATCATGGACTAGACGTGTGTGCTGTCCAGGTTGCATACTGTCGCTTGTCCCATGACAGCTGGGATAAGTTTCAGCCCCTCCACAAAATGAATTTGGATAAGCCATTAAGAAGCTACTTTCAGCTGCTTCCTTATTCACAAGGGGTTGCCACACTGGGCAACTCTGCATATTTGATTTCGCAGATTTTTACACTGGATGTCCTTCCTGATGCATCCCCCAATGCATTTATACTAAGAAACTTGATGGACTGATTTTTGTTCTCAATTTTATTCTCCAAGAGCTAACTTAGTTGAATTTAGGGCAATACTATTTTATTAGTTAAACAGATACTTTCACAGGTTTGCCTAAATTTCATAAATCATTTCAGTCGGATATGAGAAGGAACTTCTGGCAGAAAGACTTGTTTCTTGCATGTGCACAAGCAAGTCCCAACCAGGTGTCCCATTGAAAAAAAATCCTTTGGTGTCTGTGCTTCTTGTCACATGTTTCTCTGTTTGCTTGTCTTGTGAGTATTTATAGCACATTTCTGTATATGCTTTTGTTGAGTGTTCTTGTAGCTTATGTCTTGTAAAATTGATAAGGATTGTTTGTTTGTGCTTGTGTGAGTTTATCTATTTGTGTATTGCTTATTTAAATGGAACTATTTGGATTTAAATTGGTACTGCATTTTTTATTGAACAGTTTTGTTTTCATGCATATAGTCTTTGTTTTAGCACCATCATCATCTGATATACACAATATTTATTTAGTTGTGTGCAAGCCATTTTTTTTCTTCATATGCACTATTCAAGAGGGCTGCTTGCACAATCACCCTCATAAAGCCATGCACTGAGTTTATTGTATCTGACCAGCAGTCCAAGACCAAGTTATTTTATTCTGCCTGTCTGGAACCTACAGTTTATGCAACAATGCACTCCTCTCAGATTTTGATGAATTTTGATGTGTTTGTGTTTCTTCAGGAAGGAGGGGAACTGATGTCTTCAGGGTTACTGATATTTTTTTTAACACCAAAAGTACTCTTTGGATAATATTTCTAAACCCTAATCCTGTTTGTGACCCAAACTTTCTGTTTATTTTGTTTGTGGCCTCCAGCAGGGTTTATGTCCAACTTTCTGCTGCTCATAACTCCAGTTGTTGAAATTTTAATACACCCTACACATTTAAAAACCAAACGGGGTTCAGGTGGCAGTTATTAACAATGCTGTTTGTTTGACAAATTCACAGTCCATATTATTTGAATAAGTAAATAATTGAGATATTTCCAGGTACATGTCACTTTTTATTACTATGTAGCAGAAACCTGTTCGTTTTTTTTCCATTTGCTTTTTTTTTTTTGTTGTTGCAAAAATGTAGTTTTAGTAAAATGTACTGGGTTATTGAAGCTTGTCCAAATGCTGTAAGGCTGGCATGCCTGGTTTATATTGCTGACACACAGCTGTTGTCGTATGCATTACTAAAGGAATATGCTGCTGCCTCGGGGAATTAACATTTTCTAAACTTATTTGAAATAAATATGTGAAAAACAATACACAGATTCTTGTGAAATGGCATTGCAATCATTATTTAATGGTTTCAGAATCATTTGAAATGTGGACAAATGAGTTCTCCTGCAAGAAATGAATGGATGTTATTTTGATCTATTAGTTCCTGTCAACAACTGTCCAATTAAATTCTAACCTGGAGCCACAATGAAAGAGCCTTTTCATTTCTGTTTTAAGAAACTGGCATAAACACATTTTCGCTTGTCACTCATGCTGTTTTTTTTCTTCTTTTTGACCATTATAGACTACCATTTTGGAGAGCTGTTTACACTGTTTCCTGTAGTTGACAATATTTCATTGTCTCTTTTTTTAAGACATTCACAGATCACTTTCTGAAAACAATCCTCTGGATCAGTGTGTTTTTCACTGACATTAGTATCAAAATTCTGGCGTTGGACTGTGGCGTATAGCCAATACTTTTTCCCAACATCACATCTAACTGTCAAAACTTAGCCATCATGAAACAAAGCTAACTCGAATGCCTTGTTGCTGCTGTTGGATCTATCTTTAGCAACTTCTGTCGCTTCTGTCTTGTTGACAGCGTCTGACTAGACATGATGCGTAACTGGAGTCTATACTTGCCTTTACACTGCTCTTGAGGATAGTTCAGTGTGGTGTGTAGCCAGCCACCAATGGAAGCTATGTATTTGTGCAGCAGAGCTGTGTCCTTTCCCTCTCAGGTAACCAGGCCACTGGCTAGAGGACACTTACACTGTAACAAGGTATAATGACCGGTGCCTGTATTCTAAACTGTAAACTGAGTGAAAGGTAACGATCAGTGCAGGTCTCAGGGCCTTGAGGGTCTCTAAACAGCCACCAGCTGCTACCTGTAGTGTGTTTGTGTGCCATGCTCCACTTAGCAAACTGATGCAGACGAGAGAGGCTTGCCTCCTCACTTCTCATTCTCAGGGGCTTCTAGGCATGCATAGATCGAATATCCACACTGGATTCCTCAGGCCTCCACTAGGCTTTTTATTATGCACTTCTCAATAAATGTCAAAGCTAGACATAGTGCTACATATGCTGATTATGCTGCACTTGTCATTCCTAAATGTGCTGTACACGGTATTAGGGAAATCCATACATTAATCTTAACTGTAATGATATTGGTGTACTTTGCTGAAGGGTATATGGCACATAAATATCCCCCAGCTATTACCCTCAAGGTCAAACATATTTTTTTTATTGCAGATGTATAGTAATATATGTATTCTTGTCAAAGATTTTTGTAAGGATGAGTCTAGTCCTTGTCATGATTTACTTGTATCGAATTTCCTTATTAAAGCTTGTGGTTTTTTTGTTTTTTAAAATTATTATCATTTTGTAAAATGTCATAAAGTGGTTAAAAAATGCACACTACATTCCCCACTGAAAAGTGGGTACAGTTTTAAATTATATTTGAGAAACTCTCATGTCTAAAAAGCTGGAGGCACTTTTGCTTCATTCACTAAAATTTACTGAAAAAAATCTAGTAGGCAACAGTTCAATTGTTAATCTGAAACTGTAGTCATCTCCAATCTTCCCAGAAACCAGATGAGCACGAGTTTTATGTTAAAATGTTATAGGTTATAGCCCAGTTTCACAAACAATCTGTTAGAAAAAAATATTTATATAAATGTGGAAAACCCATCTCTTCACAAGTTTTCCAAAGCCTTAAAAAAACAGGTTGTTTTTTCTCCACTCCTCTTATATTTTTATATTTCTTTCCTGAAAAATATTTTTTATAGTACATTTAAAAACATTTCAATATGAAAAGCTATACCTTTGAGTCAACGTTTGGCTGTTTTATCATGCACGCAGCCTTGCACATGGCATGTTGCAGAGGAATAGTTTGACATATTCAAAAAAAAATATATATATACTGACACATTTGCTAGGAGTATGAAACCGCTCCAACATCTTTATTCCTGTCCTTTTTCCCTTCACGCTGACTCTCCTGAGGATGAAGAATACCATCATACCATTGTACTGTGCTGCTTTTATTGTAGACTGTTTTATGTCAGTGAGAATTCATTTCCTCTTGAACCTGTCCTCATTCACCCAAGGACATATACCCCTCTGTATCAGCATCCCCCAGTTATTTAAAACATGAACATGCCTTTCATAATAACTTCTGACATGACCCAAAATGTGATAGGAATAATTTCATTCAATTTTTGATTGATGCAAGTTCCAACTTGAGCAAGAAACTTGGCTATTCTGTACACAAAACCCTCTAGAGATGTTATTAAAAGTGTGAAGGTGTGTGGAATACAGCGATTTAAAGATCCATGATGATGTTCATATTCAATGAATATCTCTTGTTATATAGTTCCTGACGATATGATCTTGTCTTGTCAAAGTCTGATTACCCATTGGTTAAGGGGCCTGTTTCGGTGTGCTGTAGAGAAAGTGGGATGAAGCAGAATGCATATTACATTGAAATTACCAGTATGCATGCCTTGGGTGTCTAGAAGCATAGGCCATCAGCTAACATTTGCTGACATTTAGCTAATGTCCTATTCTTTCAGACATCCAAGGCACTTAACATACATAGTTTGAGTGTAACAGGCATTTGGTTTCTGCTTCATTGTTAGAATGGTGATTTACAGCAACCTTTAAGTCTAACCTATTGATTTACTTTTAATAAGAAGGTGAAACAAGTGAGCTAACTAGATTTGGTTGGGATCACATCTAATGAGCCCCTTACAACATATCTCTTCCATATATGATGCTCATGAGACAAGAAGATAACATATCACATTCATTTATTTATATGTTATCCACCTACTCACTTACTTTTTTCTTTTTATTCTTTTTTTTTAACTCATTGTTGATTCATACCTCCTGAGACATCACAGTAATCAGGGTTATTCATTTGCAGCATCTTGTGCATTGAGTTTGTACTTTGCACTTAATATAATTGTAATAAAAAATGACCACATAGGCAGTCAAAATCTTTGGTCTAAATTTGCAAAAAGATATCTCAGATAAAACAGAATTGCTTAGGCTCGAAGGTGTGAAGAAGCAGTTTATTTAGATTAGGAGAGATTTGGGATTTAAAATGTCTTCAATATTTTAGTGCAGAATTGAATGGTTGACAGCTCTTCCAGTCTTGGATGGATTTTTGCTTGGATTAAACCACCTAAAGAAATGGCAGATCACAGTAAGTGGAGCAGAAATTTATGAAATTGAAAAGAATTTGCTTTATTCCATTTGTCTTATGCCATGGTGGGTTGTATTGGCCAGAATTTAATCAAACTTTCACACAATGATCACCTAATGGGTTTTTACCCAAATGGTGATCGAGGTCATATTTGTTGTTTTACTGACATTTTTTCTGTTTTCATAAAAATCGTTACTCTCAGAGCATTGGTCAGATTTCAGCTAATCTTGCAAGCAATGTTCACCAAAAGCCTTTTCACCATAACTGTTTTGTTTTTTTTAACATAAACTCATGGCCACAATTTGCAGTTTTACAAAATATAATTTCTGGTGTATTAAACAATATTTAATTGTTTGGCAAAATTGTTAACATAGGATTCTCAGTGTTGATAAATTTTGCACAAAATGATGAAAAACTTTGTTAAATACCAAATGATGGAATCAATGTGATTTTGCTCTGCCACATATGCTGCATATCACTTGTATTCTGTTAGATGGAGATGATCATTATCTTACTGGTCATGATCGTCACCACTTTGTTGGTCCCACATCTGAAATGTGGACGTCATTTCACTATTATGCTATCATCTGGTCAATGGTGTGACATACAGAATTTCATTTGTCTAATGGCTGTGGCTGCTACTGATCATATACTCGTGAACTCAAGCAGTTTCATTGATGAACAAGATTAATTTGCAGTGGATATATAAGCCTCCTTAACTTCTCAGTGGATTTTAATTCACACTTTGCAAAACATCCAATAAATGACAAGAATATGTATTGCTTCTCTCTGTATTTCAGTCATTAAACTAACCTGTGAATTATGATGGACTGTGAGCCAGATTAGCTGCTGTGTCCTGTATCTGCAATAACGAAGTATATTAACTCTTTTTTTTTTTTTTTTAAATAACTTGCTTAACATGGGGGAATAGCAAATATCATATAGGATTTTATGTTAGCAACAATTGTTTTAAAAGAACTAAACATTTAAAGATAACTTGCCAGAAATTCAAACTTGTTTTAACTCTTAATTCCTGTTGGATGTTTTGATTTGACAAAGAAGAAGAAGTTGCAGTGACACAAGCATTCCTGATCTCATTAGGGCTGAGCGTGTCTTTGAGTGTGAATCCATTAAAAGTTTGTCAGGGGGAACCATGGGACACAGCAGATGGCAGAGCACATATGCTCTGGGTCTCTTTGGCCAGGTACACTAAGGAATACTTCAGAGAGTTGGCCTACCTTTGCTTGTATAACGGGAACTTAGACACTTTAAAACAACATGAGTCATACATTGAATTGCGGCATTTCAGTTTGTGATGTCTAACCTTTCTTAAAGCATGCTCTTGTTTTGCTTAAAGCCACGTCAAAGTGTAATTGTGTGATAATTGCATCTTCTTTATATCTTCTCTTGCCTGTGCCCTTCTTAAACAAGTTATAAAGGAAGTAAACAATGTCATTGTATATGTTTGTACAAGGAAAAAAACCCTAAATATTTGCAGGCAAAGTTTAATTGTGTGATATGCTAGTGAGCTATATTTGGTACAAGGTTGAAGTGAGTTGAAACAGATCTTCAGTATGAAGAGTAATGTATTAAAATGATAATTTGCTGCATCACTAGTCATTGCATGGGGAATCATTTTGGATTTTTGATCTGAACACTACATACGTAGGTGTGACTTGAGCAGCAATGATGGGTTTTGACAGGCACCTGTGGAGGTGTTCTGAACAGTAAACAAGGACAACAGGTGCCTTAAGGTATCGCTTTGCTTACCAGTAGAAAGTAAGTAAGCATACAACGTGCAAATATGTAAAACAGATTTAGATAAACAACTGCACTTCTGTCATGTAGGATTATCACACATTAAACCTGCTAAAGACTGCAAAATATATCATAAACATGTTGTACGTGCCTGGCAGAGAAGTTTTGTAAAATGGAAACCCATCTCAGCAGGACGAATGTAGAATTTGAATATCTTCATAGAGCTTCATTAGCACTGATAATAAGGTAGCTAAATTGACTGACACCCCATTTGATTACAGACACTGAGTGACATGATATAATTATGACTTATGATGACAGCTTGAGTAGGTGTTAATAAATCTGTGTGCATGAATAAACCTATCTCATTATAACTCAGCTGTATATTTTTACCAGGTTTGATGCGTGGCGCAGCACAACTGACAGCCATGTACAGTGCTGTGAAAAAGATTTGCCCCCTTTCTGATAACTTACTTTTTCAGTATTTGTTCATCTTAAATGTCTCAGATCATCAAGTGGATTTTAATATTAGACAAAGATAACCTGAATAAATACAAAATGCCATTTTTGATGATTACATCTTTAAGGACTAAAAACAATTCAAACTTACCTATGTAAATTCAGTACTCCTCCCCTAAACCTAATAATCAATCAAGCATTTGCAATAGCTGACAATGAGTCTTTCACATCAGTGTGGAGGAATTTTGGTGCACTATCTTTGCCATATTGGAGGGTTTTTGAGAATAAACAGCCTTTTTAAGGTTATACCAAAGCAACACAATCTTGTTTGATACTGGACTTTGACTAGTCCACTCCAAAAACTTAAATTATTATTTTATTTTATTTATTTAGCCATTCAGAGGTGGACTTACTGCCATGTTCAATCATTGTCCTGCCACATAGCTAGAGTGTGCTTGAGCTTCAGGTTAGAAATTGGTGGTGGGACATTCTCCTATGGGTTTTTCTGGTAGAAAGCAGAATTCATGGATTCATCAATTCGGTCTGGTCGTCCAGGTCTCGAAACACCAAAGCAGCCCCAGACCATCACACTACCACCAACATGTTCGACTGCTGGTGTGATGTTCTTTTAATGAAATACTGTGTTAGTTTTATGCCTTTTTATATGGTGTAACGAGACTCAAACCTTCCAAAAAGTTCAACCTTTGTCATTGTCTCACTTGTCTCATTAGTCTCAGAATATTTCTCCAAAAGTCCTGGAGATGTTTTTTGGGAAATGTGAGATGAGCCGTTTGGGGGAGGGGTTAAGATAAGATAAGATAAGATGACCTTTATTAGTCCCACACGTGGGAAATTTGTTGTGTCACAGCAGGAAGTGGACAGTGCAAAAGTTATGAAGGACAATTAGAATAAAATAAAATAAGAATAAATACAGTACACAACTGTACAGAATAGAATAAAAATAGAATACTATATACAGTAGAATAAAATAGAATAAAATATACAATAGGATAAAAATAGAATACAAATTGGGGTTGGGGGGGATGCTGACCTTAAGTAAGATAAGTGAGGCCTGCATTCCCTTGGGTGGTGTTTGAGTTTTTTTTTGTTATCTCCTGGATGAGTTGCCATTGCGCTCTTGTATTAATTGGAGTGATTTCTGTAGGCGAGCCACAACTGTTCCAAATATTCTCCATTTGTGTATAATGGCTCTCAGCGTGGTTCACTGGAGTCTTAAACTAAAATAAATATGCATAGAAGTGAGAAATCAGGAATGGGGAAATACTTTTTCATGGCACTGTATGTATGTCTTGTATTTTCTGCTGTTCTTATGTCCGTGTGATTAGGATCTGCTTCTTGTTAATTAGCAACAATTGTTCTTCTTGTCTGCATGTTAAATACAGTCTGGTCCCATGGCTAGATGCAAAGTGAAGTACTGCATCCTCCCGTTAGCCCCAGAAAAACAGAGGATAGGTGTTGAGCTTGTACAACGAGGTTAGTCAGGGACAAGCCTCTTTGGTTCACCCACCCTGTCCACTTAATATTAACTGACTTGCCAAAGACCAGCTTTGGCTATTAGAGGGAAATAATTCTCCTTCAGCTGCTAAAGTATGGCTTCTTCAAAATTGTACACAGCTTTATTGGAATTCATACTTGTTACCTTACCAGCCAAAAGTAAACAAACCGCCCCAACCCCCCCCCCACCCCCACCCCCACCCCCACCCCCCCGAAGCTGTGCTAACATGTTTACTGGAAGAACATTTTCATTTTCACAACTGTTTCCAAAAACAGCCCTCATGGGTCACAATAATATTCTATTTTTCTCTGTGAAATAAGGGACAAGGATTGATAGAAAAGCGGACAAAGAAGCTGAAACTCCATTACAGCACACATCTAAATCTGAAGGACAGCGATGTTACAAAAATGAATTTAATGGCAAGTTTCTGCATGTTTCTGTATGTGTGTGTGAGGGACTCGGAGAACCATAGATTTAACACAAAATATAACAACACGAAGTCAGTGAGTGGCTTCCACCTCACCACCTCATACTAGTAACACCATATAATATTAGTAAACATTTACATTAGTAAAGTGTTAATTCATCACTTATAAAGGATAAATCCTATATTAATAGACATTAGCATGTAATTCATAAACACAGATAAGAATGTTTCAGTCTTGATTTATAAGTTCACATAGAACATGTTTAATGACACTATTTTACATTTATAAATATGTATTGGTTAAAGTATGCTTAATTGTGTAAATGTGTTAATAGAGGTTTTATAAATACTTAATTTTTTATAATCCATAGTTAATGCAAGCAGTTTTAAGTAGGTTATTTTGTGTCACCTAAAGTGAAATAAGGGAAGTATGCCTTAAAATGCATTTACAAGTGAAACTGAAAGGACAGCAAGTAGTACCTCAAGATTCAAAAGTCTGTTATGTTAGCAGCACAAAGTAAATGACGCAGTTGTACACAGTGTAACAGAAACACGGGGCAAAGGTTGGCACAGAAAACTCAAAAGAGAACAAAACCTAAATGTTTTATTTCAAATTTCAGTTCCTGTAATGCAGTAAATATAACATCAAGTTCTGTTATCATAATGTGAATAGAAAGGCTAATATAAAATGCAATACAATGTAATTTCCCATTAACATTTTAACTGGATAAAATTTGCTTCATTTAGTCAATTAATGTCTCGCAGCAGACTGCAGACCAGCACACGCCTCATCTGTAACACGACATAAGAGTCACTGGCATGCATGATATAAGTTTCTGACTGATCTGATTTTGATGGGTGACAAAGAAAAAAAATATTTTCCCAATAACAGTTACTTCGTAACATTTATTCATTTGTAGTGTGTCTTGGAGAAATGGTTGTGACTGCAAGAGGAGCTCAGCTATTTGAAAAAAGCTGAGTGATTTTTCACACATTAATGCAAATTACCATTCAAAGTAATATTGCAGTAAGTTTACTGTACATGCCACTGTCTGAAAGACAGAACTGTCAACTCACATCTACTGTAATGATTTCAGCTGAGGACAGGATTGGATTTTTCTAACCAGAGACCAACACATCTGCTAGAATCTAACAAGATATTAAGTTAACACCTTTTTTTTCTTTAAACACAGATTTTAAAAGTGCAGCAGAGCATAGTGAAATCCAATTACAATGTCAATCAACTATGTGAAGGGGACATCTTTCTTTGTAAAGATCTTGTGATGCTGAAATTTTTATTTTATCCTGTTTTGTTCACTGCAGATGGAATAAAGTTGATTTAAAAAAGAAACAGTATTTTGTATATTATTTTGGAAAGCATCCTCATTTTAGCTGCAGTGCCTAAAACTTTTTGAGTTTGCAGATATAAAATGGATAATGGGCTCAAATGAAAATCTAACCACTAGGCACTGGAACTGAATTCTTACAATAATCTCTGGTATTTGTGTTCACAGTGATAGCTGTGTTCTGCTAACTGGCCCTTTTATTTGATTTGGGGAAGGAATGGAGAAAAAAAAACTGCTGTATTGGTAAATTTAATGTGGAAATCGAGCTGATGGTTTAAGTATTTTGATGCTGTTGACAACGTATCTTAAAAAATAATGACGCATCTTTACATCACACAAGAGTGGGTTTTTTTTCTGTTGTAAAAGAACTGTCTGGCCCATACTCCATCCTTTGTGTGGCTAATGTGTGTGTGGTCTGTGCTCCTGTAGATAGATTATCTGTGAAGCTACAGGGCTGTTTTAACCTTGACTAGGAAGGTCATGGCACTTTGCTGAGTGGTGAAGTCCCTTGAAAGCTCCTTCCCATATGTTGATGTACGACAGGTTTATTTTTAAGTGATGTTTCACTCTGTTGAGACTGCTGGAGCACACAGTAGGGTTGTCGTGTCAAGATGTATTTTTTCCCTCTTCTTGACATATCTTGATAAGAAGGCTGCACTGGAAACACAGGACTCGGTTGTATGATGCTATTAACATCTATCTTGCAGGTTCTTTTTAACAATGTTGTGTAGTAATGAAGACTTTTGATCCATGTTTTTGTTTGTTTGTTGATATCACCTGCTATTTAGTCAATACAGGCCTGACAACTGAATGAAACAAGTAAAGTGAGTGAGGCATGCAATGCTAAGAATGAATTTCACAAGTAAGTGATTGCATAAGTCTCTTTCCTTGCAGCTCTTAGACTGTTGTTTGATTATACTGTGTTCAAATATTTACATTCTGGCATTTATCTGTGCTGTTCTGTTGTTTTCACAACATGTTCACATCGTGTTCTTTTTTTTATCAGTACCATAAAATAAAATTATCTTAAAATGGAGCAATTCAGTTGCTGATATAATAATTACATGGAAGTGAAATATTCAGCGTGGTGGTTATATTTTACGTGGGAGCTGAGTTCTGGGAGGTTAAAAAGCTACTCCTTGCTTTAGCAAATACATGCCCACAAATAAACACACACCCATGGTGAAACCAATGAAACACTTAAAAGTGAATTCTTCTGTAGATAGTTTCTCTTCACACTATACCATTTTGTTCCTTGTGTGGCTATTTCATACAAACTAAGTAAAGTAATGTTGGTTTCTTGAGCATGGATGTTTATTCTTAACCCTGAGATCATATGTGTAGCAATATATACAGCTTGTAACTACATCTCCATTTGTATGCTTTAAAAATAAACTGCCTCTGTTGTGATAGCAGCTACAGTGAATTACACTGTAATAATACTGTATCTACTTTCAAAAATAGTGGCTGTGAAACGCTGTGAAAGCACCAGAAAAATGCAGCTTTTGTTGATTCTTTCTTTGTCAGACTCTGTTCTCACTAGGTGCGGGAGCGGGCCTTAAAATTATATCACAATCTTTTAAGGAAATTTGGGATAACCTGTGGTCGTGATGTTTCATTATTGAATCATGACCGGTTTACATTATTATATTCTTTAATGTGAATGGTGACAACATTGTTGGACAAACACCAGAAGCCACCAATTCTTTTTTCTTTTCTTTTTTGTCTTTTTGATGAAAGGAGGTTCTGTCGTAATTTTACTGATGTGACTGAGCCACACAAGTAAAAGTTCCGAATTGGGAAGTAGCTTTGTCAAGCTAAGTGTCTCTAATGTTGTCCTCTTGTTTGTAGTGTTCCCCAAGTATTTTAGTTTATTTGATAAAATAGATACAATACCTGCTGTCCCTTGTATCGATACAAGTGCAAACAAAATGAATACCCTTTTCAATCCTTCTTTTCCAATGAGCTAATGTCAGATAAGCTAATGAAACACTTCCTAATTTGAAGTGGGAATTTATTAAAACCCCAACGGCATAGCAGCGGCATAGCAGCATTATAGCATAATAGTAGTGAGATGGTATATTTACAGAAGATTATTTTATCCCTGGAATGTATCTTTGGCCAGGTTTAATGATGGTGAAGCTAAATGTTGTTTTCACCTTTAATGGGAATAATTTTCCTGCATAGTTTGTAAAGTATTGCACTTTGATGGAAGTTGCTGAAATGGCCTTTTTACTTAATCGTGGTTGGAGGCTGAGACAAAGCTCTTGCTGTCAGACATATCTGGTCTTTGCTGTTTGTTGTGAACATATAGGGAACATATACGCATGGTATTGCTATATATTTGACATCATGGTATGACACTTATATATTATGAATATGTGCCATATCATATTATCACAGACAATATAATGTGGCACAGCCCCAGTCGTCACCTTTCTGCAGGTATTACTTGATCTGGTTTGAGCTGTAAAGGCTACACAGCACATTCTTGTTGGTATTCTAATGGCATTAAAAGTATTAAAAATCCTAGTTATGAATGTTTCTATGAAACACGTTCTGTTCTAGACTGAATCTTTTATTATCTGTGTCTGTCTTAATATGGCTGCTTGGGGAAATGAAGTGATGTAGGTCATTAACGTTATATTTCACTCAGAATTTTTACAATTATGTAATGTGCAAAGGAATATTTTAAAACTATGGAGTATCTGATTTAATTTTAATAAGCCCTTGTCAATTAAAGCACTTAGTGTCTCTCAGACAAATGAGAAACCCCATAACCAACCAGTCAGACCTCGCCAGCAATGACAAAAACATAGTAACAATAGTACTGGTTTATCCTTTAAATAGGTTAAAAAACAACTAATGTTTAAGCAGGGGGAATTTTGCAGTAGAGCATGTGAAGTCTAAACTTTTCTCATTGTTGGTCCTTTTAATTGGATGGGACTTGTCACTCTGGTAACCAAAAAAGCTTCTTTTTACTTAATAGTTTTTGAGGCAAAGGTGTGGCCTCAAACCACACCTTTGCCTCAAAAACTGTAGCTCCTCATCTGATTTTTAGGGGTAAGCTGTAACATGTTAGAGTGCAACATTGTTTCAACCACCATGATTTTTTATTTATGTGCTACCATTGGAACATATCACTATCACAACAATATCGCCTTAAATAGCTATAGACTCCCAGTTGTCCTGTTTTTAAAATTTAACTAAGCCAATGATGTTTTGGTCATTGAGTTTTTAAAAATATGGCATCGGAAGATAAAGTAGTTTAAAAAAATGCTCCAACATTATTTAACCTAGTAACACCTAGTTTATCATATGTGATACATGTGTTTTCTTGAATTTCTCAGACTTCTACAGCATCAATGTGATTTTTTTTTACCCTCCTCCCAAAAAAACCCAACTAACTAAATTGCACAATACATTTTTAAGCAATAAATTTCAAAAAAACAAAAACAAAAAAACAAAATAACAATATTTACAAAATACAAATAATAATAATAATAATAATAATAATAATAATAATTTGCAGGCAATTATTTCATGGTTCAGGCTTTAAAGGTTTAAGCTTTGGTCATTACATTGGTTTACAGTGCCTATACGTAGCCTAAGTTTTGGTTTGGAGAGAAAAATATAGCTTTTTGTGTGTCGTTTTTTGCAGGGACACATCTTCGTGTATGTCTTCAGGGAAACACATGTTGCACCGAAGAAATGGAGGACAGATTTGGCCAACAGAGTAAACAAGACTTTGAGAATCTGATTGATGAAATGAGTCACACACTGAGAAGCACCTTTGTTTCGAGACATAAAAGATTTGATGGTAAGTCCTCTTTGCTTAATGCTTTAAGGTAATTATTTTTTCTTATTTTTTTTCTTTTAAAAATTGTTTTAATGGTCAGTCACTAGAGAACAAAATGCTGCGAAAAGGAAAACCAAAGGCTTGTGACTGTACGTGTTAATTTGAAAGGGTTTACTCAAGTTCTTTAGCTCTCCTCCCTGAAGAGGAGACGAGATGTGAAAATCTCATTAATATGCCTTGGAGTGGAGAAACCTCTTGCTGGATTAGACAAACATGGCTACTTGCGCTGAAGACTGACAGCTTCAACAGCAGCACAAAGCCAGCTTCTGCATTATTAAGGTTGTTTGGTGGTCTTGTGCTGTATGTGATCTTGTCCTAGTCCCATTGTGACTTTCTTGACCACTACACGTTTAATGAGTTTTTGTGTGGGAGGAGATGTGCTCATTACTGAACCAAGCCTCACTCTGCCTCTCTACTTGTCCCTGTTGGTGTTCTTCTCTATGGGGTCAGCTCCTTCTAGTTACAATTTAATGAGAAATAATAATCCTTCCAACTCTCAGAAGACCATGTGGTTAGCAACAGCTTATCACTGTGGACAATGGTGACAGGTAGAAGAGGTGGAGAACTGTCAAGTGTAGCCACCTGTCAACACTGTCATTAAAATAATAATAATAATAATCAAAATACCAATATTAGTAAAATAGTTATTATTTTTATTATTATTTAGAAATCCAACATAATGCCTTTCATTACATAGATATCTTTAAAGATTAAAGACTTTGAATTCTTTTTATCTCCAAAGAATCGATGGGCCAAAACTTTCCATGTATAAAAGTTGATTAAAGAATATCTAAGAATATTGGATTGTAATGGTTATTGGTAGTACTTAAACCTTAGCAAATACAGTATATGCTCAAACTTTATGCAAAAACATTTTATTAGGTACACTTTGTCAGTACTGGGCTTGACCTCCGTTTATCTTCAGAACTGCCAACAAGGTGCTGGAAACGATCCTCAGAGTTTTTGGTTCATTTTGACATAATTACATCACTCAGTTGCTGCAGATTTGTTGGTTGTGCTTCCAATCCAACACAGTACAGTGAACTCATTGTCATGTTTAAGAAACCATTTTGAGATGATCTTGAACTTTGTGACATTATGTGTTGTCCTGCTGAAAGTAGGCACCAGAAAATGTACTGTGGTCCAAAAGGGATAGACATGGTCGGCAACAATACTCAGGCAGGCTGTGGTGTTTAAATGATGCTAAGTTGGTAATAAATGGCCCAAAGTGTACCAAAATGGCATTAACCACACCATTACACCACCGCCATTAGCCTGATCCATTGATACAGGGCAGGATGGATCCAGGTTTTCATGCTATTGGCTTCATGTTCTGATCTAGAGTCATTGGACAAGGCAGCATTTTCTTTTATTGACCAATTTTAATGAGCTAATGGGTATTAGCTTCATTGTCCTTTTCTTAGTTGACAGTACTGTCACCCGGTGTGGTCTTCTGCTGCTGTACCCCATTTGCTTTAAGGTGCTATCTGTGACCCCAGCTGGTGGCGGCAGATGACGCCCTTCCTTGAGAATAGTTTTTGGGTTTAGGGAGTTTCTCCTTCCCACTGTCACTCACTCAGTGCTCAAAGGGGGTCATTGATTGTTGGGGTTTTCTCTGTTTTCTTTGTATTATTGTAGGGTCTTTACCTTACGATATAACTGTTGTGATTTGGCACTATTTGTGAATAGCACTGTTGAGAAATTGAATTGAATTGATTCACCTTTCCACCTCATTCTGATGCTTATTTGAAATTCAACAGTCTTGATCATGTCTACATCCCCAAATAGGAGTGGGCGACATAGCCTTAAAATGATTTCAAGATATTTAAAGAAATAATGATATTTATGATGATATGCAGAGAAAATAAATACTAAAAATATGTGACTGATGCCTGCAGGCATTACCTTTTTATCCTTCTTTTCCAGCAAGTACAGAAGTGTGCACAACATTGTAACATAATAAAACTAAAAAATCTAACCACCACAGTATTTTCCATCCACAGTTAACTCTTCTCATCATGTGGAGTGTAACCACTTAGTGCTCCAGTGATACTCCATTGAATCATTTGTTTCACGTTTGTTTTACACCACTGTATCTAAAACACCAGATGATTCTTGTTGCAGTTAACGATGTTAATATATTGTGTCTGTAACTGTGAAGAATAATTAAAGCTGCTTGCAGCCACGTCTGGCAACCTTGACTAAAATAAAGGAAGTGTCTTTGGTAGTAGTACAAGCAAACTTCCCCAGTGTAGGGGTAAAAACTGCATAAAAAGAGACTTAAAAGAAATGCAGAAACTAAAAGGTGCAAAATAATAATATAAAAATAACAAAAAATAAATATATACAAATAATATTTTTTTGCCATTAAAGGCATAACAAATTAAGGCTTAAGCAATCTTTAGTAAAAGCCCATTCAGTATGCCTCTTAAATAACTTTGACATAAATGATCTGCTACCGTGCATGTAGGACTACATGCACAGGTCCTGGGTCTCCAACGTAAATGGCAAAACTCCAAGTTAATTTTGAGTTTTATGTTCAGGTCGAGCATTTTTTAGGTGCGTTCCTCTGTTCTTGACAGCACTACTTGACTATTTGTCTTAATATATGAATTTAACTGTAAAGCAACAGTCTCTTTGAAATTTGAATGTCCAGGTGATCACAAAGTCAGAATTAGTCTCAGAATTGAAAATTGTTATTGAGTATTTATTTTACTACCATGAGTGCAGCCATTGAACTGATGCTACACAACTTGTGTTTGTTGTCATGCCTGCCATAGATGCACAGGAAACAGCTAGAAAACAGACTAAGCACAACACTGATAATAAGGACAATTTTAACAACTATGCATCCTAATAGTCTTAAAATATATGCTAAAGTCACCGACATCACTATTAATTACTTGCTGTATAATATGCTAATGTCCACTAAATGCATGTAAATTACAACATGGGTAAAGCCTAATTTCTCAAAAGAGAGAGAGTGATTATCTAAAAAAGTTTATTCAAGTAAAGATTGAAAGCATGCATTTTAATATTTTGCAATTGGAGTGTATTCAAAGTCAACAATGGATATTGGTTGAGTGATTTATGTGTGCAATTTAATATTCAGCAGTCAATGTCATGTCGTTCTGTCTTCATTCTATTCAAAATATTCAACATATTATATGAAACTAATGCTATTGGGTTACAGCATGCTACTCTCAGATGATTCCACTGGTGCCCAGAAACTCAATGTCACAATGATGTCTGTTTATTTATTTATTTTTTTCCAGGAATACATTTCTTGAGCCCACATGTGATTCCTGGAAGCATGCATAAATAAATAAGTGTTATTTTGATCATCCCCTGTCAAGATGGTGAATATCATGAGGAAAGGAAATGGGGTTTGTCCAGCAGCACTTAGATGCATGACTCCGGGCACCCCTTGTTCTCGTGGGGTTTGCGGCCACTCTCCATAATTTCATTATAGTCAAAGCAAATGCTGTATGCAGGTTTTTGAAGGAGACTGTGTGTCGGATGAGGGTCTTTACTGATAAACCGTTTAGGAAATCTGAGATATTGTTTGCTAAATTAAAATTTGTCTCTTACTGTTTGTTTATGTAATCAATTTAACTAGATGATTTAACTAGCAGATCAGCTGCTCAGGCACATAAAAAAAACTTGTTATATAACGATCGTATAATTTCTCCGTGTTCCCAGAGGTGCGCTTATTCATTATGAAGCAGTATTACCTAAATAACAAGATACTGAACCAAAGAATATAGTTAAAGATCCAAACAATAAAGAGCTTTTAGTTCACTTGAATGCCCTTTTTCTATCTTTTCAGAGCCTGGCTTTAGGTTTCCGCCTACAGAGAGTCGGTGTATTTGAATATTTTTTTCATTTTATGCAGACTGTGATGACTGTTACTGTAGCAGATAGTAGTTGGGCAGCCCACACATTCCTGACACCACAGCCTATGTGTCACAATAAGAGGGTACGGTCTCAACTATGCCAAGACTCATCCACTCTGAAATGTCTGCAACAGCTCAGGGGCACGGTACACTTGTATCTAAAAGAGAAACAATATCATCGGTGCCAAACGTGCAGCAGAATTCCTGTAATTTAGTAATAAATGCCATTATTATAATATTCACTATAATCCATAAAATAAGACCAGAGAAAATAACTGGTCTAAGAAACCAGACAAGCAAATGCTAGCACAGAGAATTCTTTTTTATCTCACTCATTAAAGTCCAACGTCAGGGTTTGTAATTGTTAATCAATTCTTGGCCCTGCTGACCACAAACACCATGGTGCTGAGCATCCTAGCAGAATATTAATGTGGTCCATCCTCTGCAATTTATCCAATACGAACGGCCTCACACATTGTGTGTGGTACCCATTGATATCAGTTGTATTGTCACAGCGTTGCTAAATTTTTACCGTTGTATCTAAAAATGTAAACTGTATTTTTATGCAGTCAATGTTGAGGTGCCTTTGACCAAAGCACTTAACCCCAAAATACTCCTGAGAAAGTGCCAACCATATAAAACAGTACTGTGTGGGCAGCAAACAGGTGTGGGTATGTGACTAGATGACTAGAGCTTCTCTGTACCTGAGATTCTGCCAGACGCCTCTTTCTGTTTATTTCTTTTTCCTCAACTCATAGGGAATTTTTGATCTCATTTCTCTATTGTAGGGTCCTACTATACAGTACAAAGAGTATAGATGACATGACATGAGTGTACAGATGAACTCTGAACTGGCACTATATAAATAAAATAAAATAACATGAAAATACTGCAGTATGTCTGCTTCTTAAGTTATGACGTATCTATCTTCTGAAAGTACTATCTCTGGGTCAAAGTTTCTGGTGTCTAAGTGATGAGTATTTCTTATTTTAGGTTATAAAAATAAATAAATAAAAATTGTTATTCTAACCCCATACAGCTTTTTAGTAGCCCTTTTTTTTAATAGCGCACCTTTAACTAAGCTTTAAAAACTCAATACACACCACAACCCCAGGGCTCCTAGTACTCCAGACACTAATATTTTAAAGCATCAATAGTCCATTCTCTGCCTGGCAAACTTTTTTGGTATTGACATTAAACTTAGGATACTTCTTTGTAGGAAATTGCTCAATAATGTGTTCATTACTGATATTCTGTTGTGGATGCTTCTATGACATCATCCATTTTTGCCAGCTAGACAACTCCCCCACCCCCACCCCCCATGTGATGTCCCTCCCAATCAAGCATTAAGTATACTCCTTATGTTTACTATTATTAAAGACAATTTAACCTTCAACCTAATGCTTTTTGGGTGAAGGTTAAAATTGAAAGACAATACTGTGCCTAGGGTAGCTGGTAAGTATATTTGAGAAAAGCTATGCTGATCCTCTGTTAGATTTACAAGTCTTTAGACCCTTTGACTTTGTCATAATTTAAAGTCATCCCTTGGTGTTTGCTTTTGGCATCTGAATTCAGATGTCTCTGTTTTGTCAGGCAAGAAAATACATCTTTTACATGGAAATGTCTTCAAGTGCAGTTCTGCTCAGCAAAGTTTCTAGTCAATTTAGAAATACAAAAAAAAGAAAAAAAAAGAAATTGCTCTTTAATGCATTTAAATCATGCAACATTTTATATGACCTTATGTTAGAGTCCATATGTTAAATCCCTGTTAACATCTACGAGCTAGCACGCTAACTGAAGGGTTTGATACAGTAACTTAAAAAAAGAAGAATAATCCCCTGACATTTAATAACATTAGACCTTAGATGATATATTTGTCTTGACTTGGGTTATCATTTACCTTTTTCCTATTTTATTGATAAGAGCACAGGGTGGCCATAAAAGACTGGCCATAAAAATTAACGCAGAGAAATGGAGACATAAACGATCAACCTGTCATGTTCTCTACAGCAGCATAGCACGAAGAGCAGCGCTCTATAGACTGGCACTTCCTGTCAGGCAGATCAATGACCCAGCTTTTGACAGACATGGAGAATCTGAAATGCAGCAAAATTGCTAGTTTCGTGTACGGGCATTTGAGCTCGAGGAGACTGAATATCATACTGCTTGTGTTATATTATGCTGTTTCAACAATCACAAAGTAAGAACTGGGCTCCTTCTCTGACTAACTATATTGCTGTGAAAGATGCTAGGTGAACTGTGGGAGATAACAGCTATTTGCCCTGCTGTGTGAGGGTCAAGAAATCGTGTATATTTGTGTAGTTTATAGTGTGTATCTTTGCTAAAAAATGACATAGAGTTGTGGCAAAGTGTTGCTTGCAGTAATGTGACAATCAGAAAATATTCCCAGTTCTAAAGTGATGTAGCTAATTTCTTTCTTGCTTTCTTTTTTATTGGTATGTGACTTTGAAAGCCAATGCCCCACTGTATTGTTTAGTGTTTATTCAATTCCTGGCTTGCCAGAGTGAATGCATTTATAAAATCTTGTAATTTCCATATAATTTTAAGCAGCTCCACATGTTCTCTGCAGAAAGTGTTTTTTGTGAGTGGTTGTGGTTTTTCTGTTGAAATTACAAAATTCTGAGTGGGGGAAAAACAAAAACAAAAAAAAACCATCCATCTTAAATTGCACTCTACTCTGAGACCTTGTTTATGCCTTTATCTAATTATGTCCAAATATCTCTAATTTCTTTTTGACAGATGACAGATGAGTCCACATTTTGAGATATACTTCCCAGATTCTCAAAAAGCACAAAACCAGTTAGAATCACTGTGGTAAAAAAGTATTAAACTTGTCTGCCATAACACTGCAGTTACACCATGCAGGTAAATCTTAGGCCCCTGAAGGTTCTTATCTATATCAGATGTTACCATGTCGTCATGTTTCCTAGCAACTACCTACCAATGGGCTAAAAAGACTTTTTTCAGCATTTATGCACCTGTAACACCTATAAGCATCACATTGTTTTATTTCACACCAATAATATTTAACTGAATTCCAAAAAGATTTGTGCATGATATATTATGACAGCATCAGATTGACTGGCAACCACTTAGCAACAGACTAAAATGACCCTTTTTTTGGCTTTATGCACCTGTAACACATTATGAAAGGACCACATCATTTTAGTTACAACAATAACATCTAATTTATAGCCACAAAAATTTAATTAACCATGCATTGTAACCACCTAGCAATGCGCCAAAATAAGTCTTTTTTCGTTCCTTTTTGTACCTATAAGACCTTATAAAAGCATTATGTCATTTTTATTTCACGATAGTAACAACTAATTTAATTTTCCACAAAATTTGAATTATACATGCCTAGCAACCACTTAGCAACAGGTTAAAATGACCCATTTTTAGCATGTAAGCAAAATCTTTTTTTATCATTGATATTTATTTATTTATTCATTTGTTTATTTCACTTTTGCCAACAGCACAAACAGGCCAAACATTAGTGTAGCATGGATGTGTACTGGTTTATATAATTTAACATATCAGTTACATCCCAATTACTTTTGGTTAAAGTTATTGTGCTCAAAATAACATGAACCGACGCTGGATGTGGCCCAGTTAAAAAATAAAAAGTTGGTTTATGTATGTAGACTCCAATACAATATATTGCATGTACCCAATTGAAGAAGGCTGAAATGTTTTGGAAAGCCAACCCCTTTTTCCTCCTCAGCTGGCTGGTCACAGTTCAGAAGACTGTAGTAATTAATTCTGCAGGCCACTTCCCCTGAGGGTTCTCACAGTAGATGTCATCCCATCCACAGCAAACTCCTTTGGTTATGTGTAAAGACCAAATGAAGTCGACTTCAGAGTCTCTGTTGTCTCCAAAAAGCTGTGGTCTGCTTAGAAATAAAATTCACAAAACTTGCCTTTTCCACCATCTAGTTCAGAAATCTGAAACAGGGATGCTGTGTTTCAAGATTGCTGAAATAGACTGCTGACATCTAGGAGGCCATCCATCAGTAGGTTTCTGCAGAAGCACAGAAACAGAGGCTTTCTTTTTATCACAAAGAGAATGGCTGTGTGTAACCTCTGCACAGCTCTGTGCATATACTGAGGAGCTGGAGCCAAATGGAGCTTTATCAGCGAAATGTAATGAACTCTGTGTAAGCTGGGAGTATTTGAATCACTGCTGTCCAGCATTTCAGCATCATTATTCTCTGTTTGCAGCTAATGCAAATGATTATTTGGACAGACGTCTTAGTTAGTAATACATGTTTAGGATTTATGTAAATTCTCCAGGTAATTTTTACTCTTTGACATTTCACTATGGTTTTCATTTTCTGTCATGAAATATAGATCCCCTCAAGAGTTTTCACTAATTACATTATGATGTCTTTTTTAGCCTAATATTTCTGCTGGTGATTTATACCAAGGCCATTCATAATGAAATTATTCATCGTAATCACTCCATTGCAGAGCATTGCAGAGAATTATATCAAATATAATGTCATATTGATTAGAAACACTGTTTTAATTAAATTGGTTATGTTTAATTAGTCTCTCAGCAGAACATGGCTGTATAAAGGTTTGTTTTTCTCATTTTCATGATTTTAAGTAGAATTTGTTTTGGCACCGTCATTAATCTATGTGCACATCGCTCAGCATCACTGACTGTTCTCATTACCACAAACACATTACTGAAGCAAAAATCATGCTTAAAGATTACCATATTTAAATGACTGCTAACTGTGGACATTTATTACATATTCTCAAGTATGCTGAAAAATAACCAGACTTTGGCTAATGTCATGAGTCCTGCCTACTGTAAGTTCTAATATAAGATGTGTTAAGTAAATAAAAAAATTATATCTCCTTAGGCACCAAACGTGTGTGAAAGTAAGCTAATGTTGTCAGATCCCAGGGGGAGTATGACAGTTAACACTCAAAGGTACCTCATAAGATGTGCTAATGAACAATAATTAAATCTGATGAGAATAAAGAAAGCAAGTATTTTGTGATTTTGTGAGCATGCACTAAATGAAAGCCAGTTTTTTGGTGAATACATTAATGTTAGATAAAAAAAACAAACAACCTTTGCTCTTCAAGTTCAAATCATACACACCAAAACCTTGCCTTTTTAAGCTGCCATACATTAGTCTTTAAATGATGTTATAATATCATAAAATAACATTTTATTTTCAAAAAACCTTGCAAATGAGGCGTGTTTTCCATATTTTACTTTCTGTCAGTGTGCATCTCGGGTACCTCTTGATGTAACTAATCAGATGTGACTTGGTGTGGCATTATGGAGAGTCGGGTCATTTGGTTTCTCTGCTGCTGTAATCTGTAATTTTACCTGCATTGCTGGGAGCTAATGACCACTTCAAATCCATTACGCTTTTGTCTGGGCCATTGTGATAAGTGACTCTAATGTGCATGGCTTGGGGGGAGAGGTGTAACCTAGCTTTTATGAATAGCTCGAGAACATACAGATCTAGTAGTCTACATGATCATAATAGTCCACAATACTGTTTAAAATAAAGCACAAATAGTAAAATTTCTTGGAATCAATAGCTGGTGTGACGATATTAGGACAACATTATTTTCTTTCTTTACCCTGAAGTATCCCAACTGTGTAGTTTTGCTGTTGGCTTTGTCCACACCTCGCTTCCTACCATCTAAAATCTAAGTTCTAAAAGTACTTTTAATCAGTATTTTTATATGATTAAAAATCATGGGCTTCCAAGTCTTCCAGTCACACAATCTTGTTTTGTCTGTTTTTTATTTTACATTTTGATTCAGTCTGTCCTCTCATCAACCCTACTCCAGATGCAGGATGCAGCTGCTACTTTCACTGACAAATCACAAAAGTACCATATAAGACAGTATACAGCCTACCAGTAGAGTTATGCATTTTGTCTGGCACATGGCTCCAAAGAAATCAAAGTCTGTAAGACTCGTTGCTCACATTTTGCCATGTTATAACTTGGTGATAATATGGTAATATTGTTCATACAGCTCTTTCTGCTGCCTCCAAGGAGCAAAATATATCAATTGATACACTTAAGAGTTCACGCTTCTTTAAAGCTTTGGGCTGTACCCATAAAGCCCACTTAGGAATATAAAAAGCTTTCAGTTTTATTGAATTGGAGTCTGTACTGAATCCTCTTTTGACTCTCTTTGCAGTTAAATGTACAGGTTATTTAAATTCTGGCCCTTCTATGACAACTTTATTGTTATTGATAGCAGATGGTCAGAAATATCAACTAATCCCACTTGCTGGCATGTCACAGAGGTCATGAGACAAACAACAAGTGGAGTCTAAGAAGGAGAGTGCAGACTCCTGCAAATGCTGCAGTTGAACTGCATTGTGCTGTCATAATCATGATGATGGAAAATTTATTGCATTTCACAGTGGTATGCTTTTCACCATATAGAGAAATATTCATATATGCAAAGTGTTTTATCTCAACTGTAGATTCTTTCTGTCAATGAACAGTACAGGAAGGTGTTTCGGGTTTACATGAGTGATATGGACAATAAAGCAAATGCAGAGTTTATTATTTTCCAGAAATATATAGGGGAACTTCCCTTTGTCATCAAAAAACTAGTTTACTGCAAATAAAAGTCAACAGAGCTGTGATCTCAGTTCAAAATGAAAACAGCATCAAACGCTATAATTGATTTCTTTGTTTGTTTTATTTTAGTGTTTTCTGGCTGTTGTCATATTTGCATTGCAATCAAGCAGGCTTCCTTTTTAAGCAGCGTTCTAGATTGCAATCAGACACATTTAATGTCATTTTACTGTGTTTCTGTTTAATTGTAAATGCAGTGAAGGTTCCCAGTGCATCTTGTCAAACCATGTCTATGTATGACATGTACAGAATAAACTGACACCACCGTCACACATGAAATAAAATTGGACAGTAATAAAGGCTTTTTCTGTTTTCTTCTAATCCAGAATTTTTCCTGGAGCTGCTGGAGAACACGGAGAGGTCCCTGAATGACATGTTTATGAGGACTTACGGCAAGCCTTACATGCAGAATGCAGAGGTCTTTGAGAACCTGTTTGCTGAACTTAAGCGCTATTACACTGGAGGGAATGTTAACCTAGAGGAAATGCTTAATGACTTTTGGTCACGGCTGCTGGAGCGTATGTTCACGCTGCTCAACTCCCAGTATGTCATCACTGAGGACTATCTGGAGTGTATCAGTAAGTACACCGACCAGCTGAAGCCCTTTGGAGACGTGCCCAGGAAGCTCAAGGCTCAGGTTACCCGCGCATTCATCGCTGCACGCACATTTGTCCAGGGGCTCTCCGTTGGCCGGGAGGTAGCCCAGAGAGTGTCTAAGGTAAATGTTCTTAACCCTTTAAATTCTTTAAAAAGCACACATTTGCCCTAGTTTTCACATGATCAAGTTTATCCCAGATATACTTTCAGAGTAATTCGGATTCTCTCAGGGTATGTCTTCAGAAAATTTCGTCCTCAAGGTGGCTCGTTCATGGAGCTGTCTAGAAAACAGTGTTGAAGGGTATGTGGATTGCTCAGGAGAAATTCCCAGACAACAAAAAAGGCGAGAAAAGAAATGTCTGCTATCGCTGTTTATTGCTCTCTTGCCTTATATTTGTTCATCCAGTATATAGAAGTCATTAATCACACTGTTGCCTGTGTATTCAGTTTGATGCAAAGCAATCTGTATGCAGTTCCTGCGATACCATACTGCCCTGGGAGTGTATGTAGGGCTGATCATGTACAAAGTGAGATTAAAGGGAAAGCAAAAGGCTAAGCCTTGGATTTAGTCACGCTTAACAACAATGTTGTTTCTACACTGTCATTTGGGTTCAGAGAAGCACTGATTCACAACATTGCGAATCCACAGCCATCCTCTTTGGCTTCTTTGCTTTTTGTTTTTTCAATACAGTCTATCAGCTAGATTTGATTATTATGTCTATTATGAATATTTATAGAGCCACTTCCCAGTAGGCTATATAACTAAAAGCTAATGAAAATATAGGAGCCTTGAATAATGAGAAACAGAGGGCAAATGGAGAAGACACTGCTGTACTCTTATAAATCCACCATTCATTTGGTCTGTTAATCCCCACCATACTTGAACATTAACCAGATTCCCTTCCTTTCCCCTGAGGTCCCACCCTCCCTAACAGTAGTGGCAGTGAGGAGCATTTAGCCACAGAAGATGTGTTGTTAGTATGCATTTACTGAGTTGTACCCTGCAGTTCTTAGAGCCCAGCGTGTCCTAGCTTCACCTCTTGACATTTCAGTGGGACCTGAGATCCAGGTCATCTGTCTGCGACTGCAGCCCTTTGATCCCCAGGGTATAAAGTCATCACGAGAGATTGGGTGTAAGCATAATAAAAACAGACACCCTGCCAGAGGTGTCTGTTTCTCAGCGCTGCTAAGATGTGACATCCATGCTTATTGCTCCTGGGATATACAATATATTGAATTAAAGTAGGTGATGTAGCATTTTATTGCTTTTCACAGCTTTGAGGAAGCGCAAACTTGTGTCTAGAGCTCATCAGCACAGCTCAGACTTAGGCTAGACACGGCATGCGCTTGTACTATTTGTAGTGAATACAATTTAATAATCATTTTCCTAGTTGACAGTTTTTAGAATATCTAAAATGCAGGTAACTAAAATGAATACTTCCATTGTCTGAAAACAGTCTCTGTAGTAATAAACTCTACAGAAACAATTTGCTCTTTTGTTCTGGAAAACAACAAAAAAATAAAAAATAAAATGATCTCTGTGTTTTTATTTTAATCAGTCACAATATTTTAGTTATTGTTAAAGGGAGTCATGTTGGAACTCTTATACACAGCAAAGTGTAAGGATGTGTGCATACTGAATATGTATTATTTGATTAACAACAATATTTTGATTGTCATTCAAAGCAATATTGAGGCGATTTCTGCATGAATTGTTTAATGGTTATAGAGAAAGAGAAAATGCACCTTTCTCTTAATTGCTCCAAATCTAAATTTGTGGAACGATGAGGCACCACTGTATTTTTCTGAAATTGTGAAAAATTTAACTTTTAAAATGTTTTTTTCAATGAAATGAATAAGTAAGCACCTATAAATACTGCTAATTCAAACAGTACTAACAGTGATTATTTCTCCTCACGGCCTTGTGATCTACAAGAAACTTTTGTTGACTGCCCTGAGCTGCTGCCTTACACCTGTGTCAGGTGATACGGATGCTGGCAGAAGCATTTTTAGAATATTCAGTGTCAAGTTTTGTATTTGACGCCAGTTGTCTGCGAGTTGATGTGTGGGGGTTGTCTGCTAGTGAGGGCAAGTATGTCTATGTATAACGTGTTTTTCTTACGTGCCTTCCTCTCTTGGTGATTCTTAGCACTGCGCTGTGAAAGAAGGGGGTATGAAAGAAGCAGGGCTTTGAAGCACATCAGTTGTTAAGACATATCACTGAGATTAGAGCTTCTCTAATTTGTAGACTTTGAAAAGGTCAGCCATGTTTTTTTGTCTAGTCCAGGCTTGACTTGTACTTACTTGGCTTGAGTGAATGTTCAAAGGCAAAATGGCAAAATTGCAAGAGAGCTGACCACAAATACCAATTTTTGATTCACTGCACTTAGCTGTCTTCACAAAAAAAAGTAAATAATAAAAAATATATATGAAAAAGAAAATGAATGGGTAAACCTTAATTTTTAAGATATTTTTTGTCAGGGTCCTGCTTACACCTCTGATCTGCCAGTTCCTCAGAAGCCTTACTTTTTGCTTGAAATCATTTGCCGTGGACTTTTTAGTACAGTAGTTCTAAATTCTCAGTTTGTCGCTGGCATGTTGCTTATGTTGTCAAATCTTCTTGTTACATAAAACATAAGGTACTATTGTGGTATGAACGCCTTCACTTCACAATCCTTTCATGTTCTTAGCACAGGCTTTTGTCCAAATCAATTTACAATAAGTGCACTCATTTTACACAAAACAAGAGCTAATTTTGGTGAAGACGTCTTTGTGCATCGTTTTTTTTTTTAAACAAAAAGAGCTGTGATGCTGCATTATAGCTGCTTTTCTTGTATTTTTAATGCAGTGAGACAATAAGTGTTAGAGTGTAGTGTAAAAAGGCACTTTTTCCAGAATAAAAGGTGTTTAAGATTTAAGAGTCTTGTTAGTTCATGAAAATAGCTCATTTAATTTTAAACATCTTAACAGGGCTCCAGAGTGCAAGTAACTGCATACTGAGAGTAGGAATAATAATGCTCCATATTAGAAATAATGTCATCAAATGTTTTTTAGCAGATCGCATAGTGGAGTTTGTATTTGCTATCAGATCTATTTCCTCACTATGATTTAAAAAACACACACTAATAGCATTTTGCACTTTGGTACTCCCAAAGTCTGATAAATGACTTGAATAGAATATAGCAGCTGATGGTCAGCTGTCCTCTGTAGTTTTTTTTATTGTGAGTATTACTTCATGATCTTGTGAATGAGAGCATTTTTCATTGTAGCTAACTTCCCGCTGTTCGTCAAAGTAGCCTAAAGGTTAATTATCAGCCAGGGGTTCTTGTACCCTAGAGGGTACTTCTGCAGCTTCCAATGGGCATCTGGAAGGATTAGTAATTTACAATCAAATCAAATTAACATTTGGAACATGAGAGGTTGTGGTAATGAAGGGTTGAATTCACTTCATCTGGCAGGGATGTGTGGTTTTGTCTGGGGAAAAAAAAACACGATGCCATTCCATGGTATTGTGAGTTATCCTGCTGGTGAAGCTATCAGAAGATACACTGGTGCAGTGTGGTACACTGTGGTCATGAAGGGTTAAACATGATCAAGAACAGAACTCAGAGAGTCTATGATATTTAAATGATTCTCAGCTTGTACTAAGGAACCCTCCACACCATTACACTGCCAACAACAACCAAAAAGTTGCTGCCACGTGATTGGCTGATTAGATATTTGCATTAAGAAGCGACTGAATAGACGTACCTAACAAAGTGGTCAGTAGTTGTATGTCATAATTTATCCTATTAACTTATTAAAATAACCCTGTTTTTGAGTTGCATAGGTTATATGTTAAACAAACTGTAGTGAAAATCTGAAACAAACAAAGGTGCATCTTATCTCTCACTTCACTGCTTATCATCTTTAATATCTATACATGCAGTCACTGTGACATAATGTATTTCAGAGGTGTTTAATTGTCTGTTTCCTGCAGCTGTTAGCCTATTACTATCAATGCTTGTATGTGTTTTCATACATGGAGACAGTTTATCAGGTTATCTATGAAAGCAGATTTTTTTTTCTACTTTGCCACTTTTGTCTTCTTTATTAGTTTGGATTTTTACTTTTTCATTAGTGACATAACCTTACATTTTAAAATAGAAATTATATTCCATAGAGTGGGGAAATAGATATTTGACTTCATTTAAAGACTTGTGGTTTAAATGCAATCCAAATTATCCTATGTGAAGTGTTCATCGGCAGTGACTGATTGCATAAGAACGTTCTTTAAAAGTCTTCAGTCAGCAAAAACGGTCTCTCTCTAGGGCCTTTGCTGATTAATAACTGAAACTTTTTTTGACAATAGGACAATAGTATCATGGTAAAACTTTGCAAAAGTTTTCTACTGGACAGTTTTCTTGTTATAAATTACTTAAAATCCTTTAACTGGCACAGTTACTTCAATAAAATAGATTTATAATTACCATATATTTCGTAGGTGCTACTAGATACTAATGACCGCTGTCACATTCTGTGTCCTTGCAGGTTAGCAGCACTCCAGCATGTATTCGAGCAGTGACAAAGATGCTGTATTGCCCCTTTTGTCAGAGTATGCCAGGAGTAAAGCCTTGTAAGAATTACTGCCTGAATGTCATGAAGGGCTGCCTGGCCAATCAAGCTGATTTGGACCCAGAGTGGAACCAGTACATCGGTGAGTCTTTTCAACCACTTCCCCAGCCATTTTTATTTTAACCTAGGCTCTGCTGTTCTATTATTTCCAAAGTAACATACCAATTAAATGTGTTGCTATAAATTCATGTCTGGGCGTATGGTTTTTTTAATATGACTGAATTGAACTAATGGATGTGGGAGAAAAGCAGAGAAAGCATGTTACATCATATGAGCACTCACAGTAAAGCAGATCGAAATTTTCACTTACACCATCACTTTTAGCTATTCCTTTTTGCTGCTATACACAGGGTTATATTTTAATTGCATACCAAAAAGTGACACGAATTGCTTTAAAGCTGGACAGATAATAGTATGAGTTAAATAATCTTTTAAGCTCCCTGGTGTAGACCAGAAAGCTGTAACTGTGCTTTGAAAGCAGTTAAAAGAGTAAGCTGAAAGCTGCACACTGGGGTGTTGTTTTGGGTGACGTAGGCAAAAGCTGTAAACCTTTTAAATTACAGAGAGTAACTGGATTAAATGTTAATATTACAAATATTGCTTTGTTTTGCTCACACCTTAATCTTAAAGCAAAGATGCTTTAGGCACGGTGAGACCTATGTGTTCAGGAAGCAAGAGGAAAAGGCCGGAATAATTGGAATTATGTGAAGTGGCCTGGTAGTGGATGCTTATATTAAACATGGCCAAAGTTTCACATAGTGAGGTCAGCATATATGCAAGTAATATATAGTGTATAGTATAGGCCAATGTATGTAGTGTAAGCCAAAAGCTTAGACTGCTTGCACATAGGTTTTTTGGCTCTTTTGGCTACTGGATCTCACTAATGGCAGGGTTACTCTGCAGAGTAACCCCGTCCACCTGCTGTTCAAACCTTCTGATTCCAGAGAGCAGCCAATTAGAAGAAAGTTAGTTTTAAGGAAGTGTGGGCATAGGGAGGAGTGCTCAAAACACTTTTTTTCCACAAGAGTCTACGGATTAATATGGCAATAAGCATAATAGACCCATTTTAAGGAGCACTTCCAACACTGAATATTTAAATATAACAAAATTCATAGCGCTAAAATGTTTGAATCCACAGTACTGCACAAGTCTTGAATCAGTCATCATTTCTTTTCATTACTAGGAAAATGGAAAATAGGTGCAGCTGTATATTGAAACATGCAAACATCCAGAAAAATACAGTATATGACGCATAAGTTTAAGTTTGTACAGTTTTAATGAGCTTGAAAGTCAACGCTTTGTATCACCACCTTCATTCTTCAACACAGTCTGAACTCTCTGAGGCAACCTTTCTTGTAATTTCTTTAAGTAGTCTACAGAAATAGTTCTTGAGGCTTCTTGAAGGACATTCAAAGCTCTTCTTTGGATGTTGGCTGCCTTTTCTTTCCATTATCTGTCAAGATGATCCCACACTGCTTCAGCAATGTTCAGGTCAGGGCTCTGGGGAGGTCAGTCTATGTCTGAACGTCATAGACTGACCTTGTGTATTTCTTCTATTCAGGTGTGATTTTAGCCCATTGGCAATGCGTTTATCATTGTCATGCTAAAAAATAAAGCTAAACAGACACTTTCCAGATGGTATTACATGCCAGGTTAATCTGAAAGTGCATTTCTTGCATTAATAATTCCATCAGTTTAGATGGAATTAAACACAGCTGGATACAATGCAGCTCCAAACCATCATAGAGCCTCCACCATGTTTTACAGATAGCTGTGGACATGCTGGACTGAAAATACCAGCGTCTTTAGATAAAGTCTGAAAGACATTTAGAAGGCCTGTAGAACTATTTGAAAATGACAACAAAGTCTGGCTCAATACAGAGAAATGAGGTATGGCTCAAAACTTTTTGCATAGTACTGTGTGTGAATTAGAGTTCCACACAGTTAAAGTTATTGAAATGAAATTAGACATTACATGTTTCTGTCTTGGTGTTTTTTCTGTGCTTTCACAGCATTAAACTCTTGATGTAGGTAGCACCATAATTTCATTGAAATATTATTAATTAATAAATAAAATATTGAAAGACAGCTTAGGTCAAAATCCCGACCGCATCAGTATGCGGGGATATACAAATCCTTGTGTTGCATTGCAGAATTGGACTTTCTATTTTAAGAGAGGCTGCAGCTGGTGCCGTGTCATTATCATATTTTGACAACATCACTTTCATTGACACTCGCTGGGCCTTTGGATAAGAAAGTGCTCTATTTGTCATTCTTCTGTCATGATTCCTGTGTGAAAAGATTTTATTCATGGGATTCTGCTCTCCTGCTGGGCTAAATGGTGACTTGTAATGGGGCAGACATGCTCCGCAGGAAGTGCCAAGTTTTGTGAAGTTATGTTCCATAGAAAATTGTTCAACTCAGAGTCAACGAATACAAATAGAAATATAATATTTAAATATTTATTTTGGTATTTGATAGAATGCCCAGCATGATGGTTCCTGCTGTCAGCTAGATAGGCTCAGCCCATTGGCCTGAACAAAAGCTACAGTATGATGGCGAAAATGTGACAAGGCTGTTGTGAGCAGGAGATGGATTAACGGTTTCTACTAAGAAGTTTGTATTGCCTTTTTTTAGTACAAGCTATTAAGTCTTCTGTTTACATCTTGGTGCATGCTATACATGACTCCTATCTATTTCCTTAGATTAATATTTAAAAATAATAATATTCTTTCTGTTTTTACTGAAAAATATCTCTGTATTTTAGGTTTGGGTAATTGTCTTGCTTTAAAAAAATGAAAATAATCAAATCCTCTTATGATAGGGCTGATTGATGAATTGATATATGAACAATATATTTTGTAAAAAACATGAGCATATTTTTTTTCCTTTTGCACTAATAAATAAATCCATTACAGATTTTGAGCCCTAAGATTTAGGTCATTCTTGTAAAAGTTTTTGTTTTTTTCCGGTTCACTTCAGTTCTTGTGAGCAGCTCCTCATATCTTGACACTTAGAAGTATTGTACTGACATTGTAGTGTACAACCATCTGGTCTAAGTTGTGACCTTGATTTATCTACACAAAGTTTGCCAGTCTTTGTGAGATCTACTGGGACTGTATGGAGCAGCATATCAAAGCAATGAGCAGCTCAAACAGACTGAAAGCTGCACGAGTAAAAGCTTCAGTGCTGATTCACAGTAAGTCCTTTAGTGCTACATTACAGAAAGTCGTTTTATTCAAGAAAATATATTAAGCAGTAGATACTGAAGATGACTGTATTGATAGTTTAATTTAGCAGTAATTTAAATGTTGTTGAAAAATTGCTTAATCTACAAAAGGATTCCACAATGATTATTAGGATTATTTTGTAAATCTTTGTTAATCACCACAGTAGATTCAAAATAAGAGGTGATTGAAGTGCAGACTTTAACCTTTAAATCAATGGATTTTACAAAAGTATCGCATGAACTGTTTAAGAATAGCTGTAATTCAAGGAAGCACTCTCATAACACTCATGGGTATAAACGAAAGCATTTCTCCGACTGAGAGGTCCCTGATATGATGCTTTTGCATCATATCTCTCAGTGCACATGAAAAAAAATGTTCTGTTGAACTGCACATTGGTGGCATCAGTCATTCATGTGCAAAAAATAAATAAATTTGGATTTATTGACTTTTTTGCACCTTGCAGTGTCCAGCAATATGGGTTTTACAATTACCAAACAATCCAAACACTTTCAAATCCACATCAAATCACATTCACACTTGCACCTATGGGTATGTAATGTGATTTTTTTAACATCATTATTTTTGCCAACCTTTTTAGATCAACTTTGACTTAATTATTAGTTTATTTTTAAATCTTTTAAAGCTTACACTATCTGTCAGCAGAAGATTCTAGACTGAGCATCTTCCACACTTTTGATTTGTTGCAAAAACAAGCCAGTGACCTTTCACAGGGGGTGGTGGAGATGCTGAAACTTGTTATCGCCTTTGGTAAAAAGGCAAATGCCTCAGAGAAAATGCCTCAGCCTTTCCACTTTTACAGACTGGGCTTTGCCCCCAGAGTGTTTTCCCTTTACTGAACTGAATTCATAACAGTTGAACTAAAAACTACATTAGTTATAAACATTCAACACATATGCCTTGATTTCATACTTGGTCATATCTTAATTGTATCTTAATTATCACAATTTAAGCACTGAATTGTTAATCTTTAGCCATGACTATTGTGTGTGTGTGTTGGCATTCTTGGCTTGTGTACATACAATATTCACTAAAACATTTATTTTTATTAAAATCAGCTATATCATAGCATCTATGTGAAATAAAAATATAAATGTATAAATAAATTACAAATATAGTGAACATATAACAGTTATGCTATGAACATGGATTCACCAGCTAAGATATTGGGTACAGCTCTTCAGTCAATTGCAAATATCTGATCAGCCAATTACATGGCTGAGCACTTGTTACAACCAAAGTATGCAAAATGCTATCTCTGATTCCATAACAGGCTGAAATTTGAAGCTGATGGGTTACAGCTAGAAATTGAGACTACGATTTGTATTGGTTCACCAAAGTTGGACAATAGGAGATTGGAAAAACATTGAAATCAATAATTTCGGTTAAAGAATTTGGATAATGTCACAAAACACAAAATCATCTTAAACTGGTTTCTTGACACTACAATAAAATCACTGACCTCCATAGATGCCAGATCTCAGTCTAATAGAGTTGAATGGGAGATGTGCATCATGGACATGTAGCTGATATATCTGCTGCAACTGAGTGATGCTATCATGTCAATATGGATGAAATTCTCCAAAGAAGGTTTTCAGAACCTTGTTGAAACAATTAAGGCAGTTTTGAACGCAAAAGGGGGTCCGACACAGTACAAGCAAGATTCACCTGAATAACTCTCCGATTAATGTATATGAATAAATTACATGGGGTGCTGTTTGTATGTAAGTTACTACCGTATTTTTTGGACTATAAGGCGCACTTAAAATCCTTTAATTTTCTCAATAATCAACAGTGTGCCTTATAATCCGGTGCACCTTATTGTCCGAAAAACACGGTAATTTTATTTATGTTATTGAAAGCACAGCTGGAATGACTATTCTGTTTACCAACTAATAGAAAAATAATTTATAATTTCAAACTTTTACTTAATCAAAATAACGAAACTGATTATTTTGAGGTTCAAACTCAAATATTGTTTAGGAATCATGACTTGCATCTTAAATAGTACTTTACTGAGGATTGTTCACAATTTTCGAGCAACAAAAATAACTTTTACCTACAGCTGACTGAGGATCCAATATCGAATGATCAAAAATTAAACACTGCAGGTTGCCTATTGGTACCTTTGCTCCTGCTGTTGCTGCAGCCATTGAAGCTTAGTAACGTGTGAAATTGTTTGGTAAGAAACATCTGTCACATTTTATAGTCAACAGAACAGGGCACCATCACAAGCTGTAACAGCATCACAATTTCAGAATGCCACATATATTATTTATCCTAGCTGTCAATCTCTTGTTAATCTCAATCAGTGTATTTTCAAAACCATGCATCCTGTTCAGTTTGACGGAAGTTGCGAAAATGAAACCTTGGAGTGTAATGGAGAGATTTCACAAATAAATATACCCACCCCCACTGATAATATAGACACTATTTCACTTTACCTGTATTTCTTATCAGCCAAAAACAGGGAGAATGGTAAAAATAATAACCAATTTTTTTTAAATGATGTTTGTGTTGCATTTGCACTGTCTGGTTTATCGAATTTTACTAATAAATTACAACATGAATGTTATCTATTGTTAGTTGCCAGTAAGACTGCTTTCTTAAAACAAACAATTCTGTTGGACTCCTAAATCCAATAGAATGTCTACATTTATTTCACTAAAAGAAATTAATTTCTAACATGTTGCCACTTAAATTTCACAATTTTACATTTCTGCCATTAATTTTGTAGCAATGTTCATTCTGTCTTTATTAGAGCACTTGTCAATTGGGTTATTGTTCCCTGGTGCAGATTAAATACCAGTTCTATATCTTTTGACTCTGACATTTCATGCTCATTATGGGATGAAAGATTTTCAATTAGCTTGAAGTCTAACCACAAAAAACGGTATTGACTCGTCTCTCGGTGTTAAATTGTCAGGAAGGTTATTTCATGTTCTACACACGCAGACAAATTAATGTAATATGTAATCCCATGTAGATGACAACTATGCTATTACTTAGAAATAAGAAGCTTTGGTTTGAATGAACTCAGATCACCTTCTGCTATCACATACTGTTGCGGACTTCAAGCTGCGATATTCATCTTGATTCTTGTGGCATCTATTCAGACCAGCTTTATGTTCAAGATACTGGGGAGGTGAGAACTAATCCAACCAAAGAGTGAGAAATCCTTTACACCTGGAGGCTGTGCCCTTGATAGTGACAATTTTCTTCACAACACTGCAGGAAATAACACCCTCTGATTAAATAAATTCAAACTCGTGACAGAAGTTGAGAGAGAGAGAGAGTGGAAAAAAAGGCCAGTTCACAGCCTTACCTCCATTTATCTACAATATGAGTGTGAGGCTGAGAGTGACTGTTATGGCATCGCCAGAAGCAAAGTAAAACAGATGTGTGTACGAAGAGCAGCTGCACTGCTCCTCGGAAATGTGAAATGTTTAGAAAGCGCTACTTTTGTACCGCACTTTCACAGGAGGAGAGAGAAAAAATAACTGGTTCAACTTCCTCACTTTTGGATGTTTGCTTTGATGTTCTGTTTGAAAACAATTATTTGCTAGAGTATAAAAAAAAGTGACAGGAAAAATTGCCCTGCGAAATCATATTTTTCCTTTATATTTCTGTTCATGAGACAGAGGAATGCAGATGCATCCCAGTGAGGAGATCTTGGAAGTTTTCTCTCCTTTAAACAAATAGCATTGAACGTGTGCTTGCTGTGTTTGCCCCTAAGCAAGAGATTAATTAGACAAGTAACTAAAATCTGACCAGGAGACTTAATTTAGAGGCAAGAGCTTATCACAAGCTCCAAAGGCTAATATCAGATTTAAATATGTTGGTATCATGTTGTCATTTCACATTAATTTGGAAAGATGCTTTTCTTAGAACTTCACTTGACAGAACATGAACAATAGCATTCATATGAATCAATCAGCCATGCTTCTACAGTAAATACAACATAGCATTTTTCATGTAGGAACTAAATGGATAGTTATGGTTTGAATAAATATAGTTTTTAATGCCATGCTGCGATATCTATTTCTTCTTTAATGTTACACTGAATAAATCAAATCAAAATAAATCATTCAGTAGATTAAATGGACTCTGCTGCTGAGTAGCCAGTCTCTAATCCGTTTGTACCCACTGGAGAACAAATCCTTGCTGATTTCTCACAATTCCACTCCTACAGACAAGACTTGCTCACTGCATCCAATATGGAAAAAAAGATGCCAGCTACTGTGTCCACACAAAACCTTATTGTTATGATAAATGTAATGAAAAAACAGTTTATTTTGTCAAATAATTTGTAGTTGCTTTCTATACACCATTTATCATAATAAACACGCCTTTTTCAAAAGCAGTCTGCGAGCAATTTGATGAGATTAAAGGTAGGATTAGATTTTAATTACACGAATTAGCTGAAGCATGGAGCGACTGAGGAACAGCTGTCAGGCTGTTCACCGCAATCAAAGACTGCACTGAATACAATCAGGATGCATGTAGGATGCATAGATCATGCTGCTTTTTAGATAGATTGTCTATTTAGCATTGCTTTGACAGTGTTTATTTGTCTTTGTGCATTTTTTAACTCTTCAGATATTCTTTTTGTTGAATAATGTTTTGAATAAGGATGTTTTTAACTATTTTTTAATCAGGCTGTCTGCACAAATTGATGTCTCCTACTTCTCAGATGTTTTAAATATCAGTCACACAATCGCATGCCCTGGAGATAAATATTGTGCTCTGTGATTTAGATCATGCAATATGTGCCATTATCATATTGTATTATACCTGTGATGGAACCTTGTCTCCCGCATATTGAGATACTTACAGAGACTTGCCACTGGACTAAAGTCAGTCCAAAGTGATCTGGTTATCAGTGCCAGGTTTTTGTTTTTCGTTCTGTATTTTTTTCTTTCCCTAATCTAGTTGCCTCGATGTTTACTGGCTTCTGTTGCTCGCTCACTTTCCCTCTTGAGAGAGAAATGTCTCCACATTGGAAGTGATCTGCATCGATTCTATCTGCTCATTTCTTTTTAATTAGGTGATTTGTTTCACTTGGTAACTGTATCCAACTACAATCTGTTTATTGAAATTCAAGACAGCAACAAACCCTTTCTTGCTGTTTAAAAAAAAATCCTCATGAATAAAATATTGACAGAAAAGGGAAAATAAAATCTGTACACACCGAGAGTGGACAGCCCATGGCTGAAACTCAGACCACACAAAAAGTTTCTACACACAAGGACGCTGAAGAGATTTGAATTTTATGGTCTAACCAGCAGAAATTCGAAACACTGATAGAAATCACACGCTTCCATTTCACTAAAATTAAGCTATTCCATTTTAGGCCAACTGGGTGTTGCAAGTTGGCAGCCAAACCGAATGGGTCATACACAAATCCGACCCGGTTTGGTGACCTCGCCCTAGAATTTGCCCATTGAAAGCATTTTAGACATGGTCACCTTTAGTGATTCGATATTTCTGTTACTCATTGGAATTTAATTTAATGGCATTACTTTTTTAAAAATAGATTGAAGCAACTCTTCATCTCATGTGACAAAGGAAGAGAAAACTGAGCGTTTGAGTGGGCGAGTAAAAGAGAAGCTGCAGTGAAAAAGCTAAAACTCATCTCGAGTAATGAAAATTGTCTATGTGTGGATGCACTATTGCAAATGGAACTCTGTGAATGGTCATGACAGCCAAGAAAATAACCTGTGACTGCAATCTCCCAAGAAATAATATCTTAATACTAGGAGTCTTTACTTGAGGAAAAGTATTTCCACTTATGCCACACTTGAACGGTTCCATCCATGCAAAAGTATATGTAAAGAAAAATGAATGTTTTAATGTATTGTTAAATCATAACTGCTTATCAACTCAAAGACTGGAAACAAAGCAAACAGCTACATTTTTCCTGGAACTTTACAGAACATGTGATTAGAAGCATTTAAATAAATGATCAGGTTACTTTTGCTTTTTAGTTGAAAATATTTTTTGTGTGATAATAATCGTTGCAGACTTAGAGTATTCTGCATTTTTCAAATGGAAAGAAAATTCATATAGCTTTGGGCTTTTATTAACCTTTTGCCAAAGGGTGCTAAAACAAGCCACAACGATTAGACAGAGCAGACAGCCATTATACATCCATTTAACTCCACAGGTGTAGGTAAATGGCTTTCAGGCACAGCAGTTCTATATCACTGCTGTTCAGGGATGGAAATTAAGACCACACAGGACGAAGGAAAAACAGCACCAGAGCATGCCACTCATCTGACGCACTGATAATAATTTTTTTTTTTTTTTACAAAATGAGCCTTGTGAAAAGTGAAGACAGTGATAGCCTGTTATATATGAGATCTCTACATATTCAATTAAACTTCAGCTCTCCGGGATCTGAAATGTCAGCTAAATATAAATACCCGTGGCTGAGTTTCACATTCTGATTTTCAATCACCAGTAGCACTGATTGCACAGTCAGATGTGTTATTAGGCACACATCGGATAAAAGGTAGTTTTCTGTCTCCTTTTTTCTTGGAGGTCATTGAATAAGTTCTTCATTATACAGATTGCAGGGTTAGCGCAGAGATTTACAGAAAAAGCAAACTTATTCATTTCAGGAATAACAATGTAACCGAGCGTTAAAGTACATAAAAATGGCTTATTTGAGTACCGCTGCCAACTTATCACTGTAAAAGGTGATTAAAAAATTAAACATAATTAATTATAGAGCAGTTGCCTTGAAAAAGTTTAACAAATAAACCTTTATGACCCTTTTCTCTAAAATTGCATGTTTCCAGATTAAATCTAAATAATTCTTTATATTTACCAGCTAAACAGAAATAGCTTTGCTTTCCTATTTAAAGTTGCTAAAGATAGATTTTTATTTTAGCTTACCAGAAATTGCAATTATCTTTAATATCAATCTAAAATGACATTTTAGTGTCTGTGTGTGTATAAAATGGAGAAACCTAGCTGTGAGGAAACTTTTAAAACTAAGAGCTGAAGACACTATATTACATAATAACTTCCTTACACGGGACTTTCTTCTGACCGAGTATTGACAGCCTGTACCACCCTTGTGTGTCATTTGTCTGCAGAAGTCAAATAATGTAGAACATACTGTGCTTTTCTCAAGGCAGCACCGGGTGAACATTTGGAGGTTTGTGTGCACTGGCATCTGTAGGGACATTAATTTACATTCTGTTTTATCATTATTTGCTTGTCTAATCACTCACAGTTACATGAAGATGTGGTTGAGTGGATCTAATTACATATTCTCTTCCCACCTGTGCAATTAGAAACCTGCAGAAAGACAGGAATTTTGTTAAGAGAGAGAAATTATACTCTCCAGTGTGTTTATAACCAGCAAGGTCTATTATTGTCTTTGCTCAGAGCTGCATGGCCTGTCCAGATCACATCTGAGCATTGTGATGCACCCTGCAACATGAGGCTACAAAGTGAGAACAGGAAAGGCTGTCTTCAACATAATTGTTGGCAAAATACTAGAAACAGTCCAGTCAGCAAACCATGCACAAAAATTTCATGATATCTCCAGCCCCATTAGTAACACGATCTGATTGTGAATAGCTCGTTATCGGATTGTGCCTCTTAGTTTGATTAGCCATGCAGTACATTGTCAATGTTGCTCTTGGCTTTTGCATTTTAAGTCTTGCCTACTGTTTTAGATTGCTGCCATCATCACTGAACATGAATTATGCTAAATGATTCAGGCTTTGTTTTTGTACAAGACTGAGCTATTTGAGTGACTCTCTGTTAGCGTTTAGATCAAAAGACCACTGGGGCTAACACTGAAATGCTAACATATGTCACAATGGCATGGTAAAAATGCTGCAGATTAGAAGGCAGTTCTCTGTGTTGCCTGCTAACTGCTTTTCTGTAGCGGTTAAAAGGCAAATTTTTATAATCACCAAATAAACAAACAAAGTACTGCTAAAGGTTAAGGTTCAGATAAAGAATTTCACTTTTTTTTTAGTTATAGTGTAAAAAAAACCACCAATAAATCATTAAACTAAATCCTTAGGGGAGTGAAAAAACTGTGCAAAATCAATTAAAAGGGTACAAGACCATTTGCTTTTTGTTCCTCATGTATCAATCTCAATATGTCAAGTTCATGCATGTATCTGTTTCCCGCTTTAGTTACTGTTTCTCGCTTACATCTCCCCACTTGTGTCATTGTCTTGATTGTCTTCAGCTGTGTCTCGTTAGCCTCCTGCTTCCGATTCCTGATTACCCTTTTGGGGATAAAAAGTACTGCGTTACCTTTGGTCTCTGTCTCAGTGCCTGTCATTCTGTCCTGCAGGATTCTTTCATCATGTGACTTGTGGTTTCAATTTTGTGTCGCCTTTTTTGGATATTGTTTTGTTTTCTGTGTACTTTTTGCAATCAGCCTCATTAAAAGGCTTCCTTTCCGTGAATCCTGCCTGCCTCCTGCATCGAAATTTTACATCCTCTACATTCTACTCCAAATTGTGTGCATACAGTTGTCAATCTCCTAAGGACGCTAAGGAAAAAGTCAGGATATTGTTAATCTTGACTGTCTTATCCAATCTTGCACTAGATGTGTACAAGATTGGGTTTGGGGTTTTTTTTGCCTCATGTTAGCAGCAGAGGAAATATTCATCCACAAGGGTGATCTTTTGTACCTTGAATAGCAAATTTCAACAACAGAGATATTCCATCTGAACCATAACCTTGAAATTTGTGGTAATGGAAAAGTAAATGAATCTTTTAAAGGAATATTTAAAAATCATTAGCATTCATCCTGTCCAGTCTACAGGAACTGGAACTGGTTCATGTCTTAGCATGCTGAAAAGAGTTTACATGTGTTAATTGATTGATGATCTCTAGTAAAAGATTTTTTTATTTAGGGTTAAGATTTAGGCCCTACCTTTTCTAAATATTGCCTTGTGTGTATTTATAGTCATTTATCAAATGATTAATGAACCATAATACTTGATATATTTTTTTCTTTATGCCTATTAAACCCTGGGCTTCCATATGTCTATGTTCAAGGACTCCTTTTCTTGATCACGACTATGTGTCCAAGGGACAATATGCCTTTTTTTTCTTCCTTTCCATTTTTATACTGTTTCATAGCACTATTAGTTGGTTGACTGAACCACAGATGAGGTATGCTTTACAGAATCCAAATTACACTAGAGCCATTTTTCATCCTGTGGAACTCTTCACAGGCAAAGAGCCATAGATGGGCTTGTTCACTTTCCTTATTTGTCCTTGTCTGCTGGAGGTTGCTGCTGGCTGACATAGCCTGAATTTAAGTGGACATCAATCTCGATAAAGAGGCAGAGGCAAGAGTAAGGCGGGGCAAATAAGCATGTTTCATATCGCAAACTGAAATATTAACCTCCAATTTGAAGTAAAAATAATTGGCTCATGCTGTGGTTTCGAGGCATGGTGTCTTTTAGATTTCTGTGTCTCTATCCAGTAAGTCACAGCTGTAAAAACCCCTGCTCAGAATAGGACAAGATGTGTCTATTTGCATGGCTGTGTCGTGTTGATAACAAGATTTCCTCTGGCTGGCCAGTAGCCTATCTCAGTGGCGCAAAAGTGATGCAGGGAAAATTTGGCTCAGAGTGGCAGCTGTGCCACAGTGGACTGGACTTCCTGCTCTCCTCATAAATGAGAGTCATTAATTCTCCATGTAGGCAGAGTTTTTCACATGTAGCGCAGGAGCCCATCTCTCTATAGGACACAGCTATAGCCCTAGCCTCACTCAACCCAGAACCACATCTTATTCTCCGGCTTTCTCCTTTTCCTCCTTTCCCTCCCCCCGTGACACTCTCTGCTTTCCCTCAGCTGTGTATAAAGACAAAGTTCCCGGGCTAGCTCTCTGTTTGTTGAGCCCATCTGATAAGTTGCAGATAAGTCACCACTGCTGGGAAAGATTGCCATCGTTTTTGATCCTGGAGGCACTCTTCTTTTCTCCTGTGATGAAATACAAGTTGCTCCCAGTTGGCGCTGCTGACCTAAATTTTCAGTATTTGCAACTGAGAGCTTTTAAGCTTGAATTTAGATATACTTTTACCTGTGTTTGTTTTTGTGAGCAGACATACCTGGGGCAGTTGAATGAATTTACATTATAATCACATTAAATAACAAACAATATGGAAATGCTACATTCAGATTTTTTTAAAGGAATATAAGGACACAAAAAGAAAGCAGTCAAACTAAACTGCAGTTTGCTGTTAAAAAATAATTTTCTAAATATGTTTGCCTTGTCTGCTAATAGACAAACAGCAATAATATTTTTCTTTGGCCATTGCAGGTGTTTTTTTTTTACACTTGGACCATATGGTTACACAGTTGTGCACTTGAAGTGCTGCTGTAGAAAACCATTTGGCACTGATGTAATCTGTATATTAAGATCTCAGCAAGAATCACAGGCCATTTGCAATTCACAGTGTAAACAAACAGAGGGGCTCTTCAAAGGCTCTGACTTTGACATAATTGGGAAGGAAATGGAAGCAGAGCTGAGCTAATGTTTCTCAGCTTTTTTCCCCTGCCATTAGTGATCTAAGGTCCCAGAAGAATGAAAAGCTGGACAGGTCTGCTATCAAAGCACTAAAGTGTAATTTAGATATTCTTTTTTTCATTTGTTTGTTTTGTGTGTGTCGGGGGGGTTATGTACAGTATTTGCACTACAGTATGTTTTCTCATGTCTGCAGCTGGCTTTTTGTGTAAGGTCAATTATTTTTTTTAATGTTTTCTTTTCAGTCGCCATTTTTGGTCTGTTCCCCATGGAATGTTATCTATTCCTTCACAGTTTGGGAATACATTATTTTATTTTCCTATGATGGGTGGGGCGGTTGGAGTAGCAAGCCAAAAGAAATACATAATTTATTCTTCAAAAACCAACAAGCTACTTTTGGAATTTTGATACAGATAAAATAAACTGTTAAGGGAGTCATGGAGCATGTACAGTGAGACATCATTGTTTCTGAAGTCTCCAAATGACAGGATTATTATATTTAGGTACAAAGTAATTGTGGAGTACTTATCCACAAACCAGAAGGCTGGTTTGTGGATGGAGATGCATGTTCTGTACTGTCTGCAGAAATGGGCCTTTAGCTATGAATGAGTGGTTTGGTGATGTCCAGTTACCTGTGGCACGGCAGTCAAGCTCAGAGCTGCCACTGTACAGACTCTAGCACATCAATATAAATCAACATTAGCAGTGTTTCAGTTTACTCAGTGAGCCTTTAAAGGGCAACAGCAGTTTGCCTAATTAGTCTGAGGTACTGTGCAATATGAACCATACAGAGTTGTACATATTAGATCATGTGAATGCAACATCCTTTTGAAAAGCTTGCAAATATGTTCATCAAAAATGATGAAAACAAGTGCAGATGATATGTTAAGTGTATCATGTTCAACAAGGCCCTCTGGCTTGTGTCCACACAATATTAATGAGCCATTGACCTTTTTCACAGCGAATGTAAATAAGTGCTTGGCTTTCAAAAGTTCTATTAAATCAATTGCTCATCAGCACTATTCACTACATGGAGCCTAACAGCATTTTGTAGACTTGATTGAGTTGATCTACATAAAAATTGAATTTGCCTCAAGAAGCATTCATGCTCCGTAAGTGTGCTTGCAGACTGAGATGGGAAGGTGGTAAATGACAATACTGTGCAGCAATCAGAAAAGAAGATGCAGTAGTTTGCAAATTGTAAACTGTTTGTGTCCTTTTTGTAAAAAGCTCCACGACAATATAGCAAATATTGTCATGTTTGTTTATTTGCTCATTTGCACACATGTAAGCCAAAGAGAGGAAACACATCTGCACTTTTAAACCTGAACGGCAGTGTGTGTGTGTGTGTGTGTGTGTGTTTGTTTGTTTTCATAAATAATGAATTAACAATTCCTAGGGAGGTTAACATATTTTTTCCAGTCAATTAATTGTTTCAGTATTAATTAGAGGTAGGCATAGCATTGCACCATTAGTACAATTAGTACCATTTTATTACTTTTTCTGTTGTTTTTCACCTTCTGTGAAAACCAAAAGAGCCCAAAACACAATCAACTGAAAGCAGCTTCAAAATAAAGAGAAAAATATTCAAAAACGTTTTTTTAATTTACCAGTTAGATAAAACTATGCACTGCGTTTGGAAAACACAAACCCACATAAACAAAATGTGAGCAGTTATAGCTGGTACCTAAATAAAGACCCATTGCAATTGCACACCACTGAATTGAGCAGCACCGCAATGTAAATGAATTCAGGGACATGAGTGGAGACTTTTCTTTGTACTTGATGATTGTGGTTTCTGTTTTCACAGTGAATTTCTGGCATTGTGTCAATGATACAGTATTTTTCTTGCAGTGTGTTCTTTACTATTATTGGACTGCTGCTTTCACCAAGCATGTAAACAGGCCTATGTAATTTGAGATGGACCTTGCAGTGCAGTCATTTTTTTTAATAGTTGCTGTACTGACAGCTATTTTTGTCTGTGAGCATTTTACCAACTGTGTGTTTGCACCTTTGCTCTTCTTCCTCCAACACCACACCTTTTTTTTATATAACAGATGCCATGCTGCTGGTGGCACAGAGGCTAGAGGGACCTTTCAACATTGAATCTGTCATGGAGCCTATTGATGTCAAGATTTCAGAGGCCATCATGAATATGCAAGATAACAGTGCCCAGGTCTCCTACAGGGTATGTCAATTAGGTACATTTCTCTAAGAACCAAAGTAACACTTCAGACAGGCTGTTGAAGTCCAACTTCGTCACAAAATGAGGAATAAGCTTTGCTGGAAGTCATACTGGGCTGTGACTAAGGTGTGGATTACAACACGTTCTAATTATGTCCAAATTTAGGTCTTGTATTTGAATTATATGTTTCAAGTTGGTCAGATAATCTTAGTTCAACTAACAGTAGTTAATGTGTTTCCTGTGTTTTACTGCATTTTTCTTTGCCCACAAAATTGTAGACAGAAAGGGGAAGAAAAAAAAGGTCTAGGTGGTTGTGAAGAATATTTTTCTGCCTACACTGAATTAGATGCCAGTTCCCATTCAAAGCTAAATGCTCAGTTGCCTTTCCCATGCAGCAGATGCCGTTTTGTTTATGGCTTAAGTATATGTGGTGTTTTACCAGAAGCCTGTAAAAATTTAACTCAACAAACTTAAATAGCATTGGTCACAGCTCCTAGTCGGATCACCTATCAACATGGTTGCCTCAACTTGACGTAAAGCACTGTCACACCGGTAGTCAGGGGTGAATCATTCACAAGACCTTATCCAAACAGTGTATTTTACCTATTTTCTGCATCCCAAGTAATTTAAACTGTTGACAGTTGGGTATCCATGTTCTTGTAATTGCAGGTTTTTCAAGGCTGTGGTCAGCCAAAACCCGCAGGAATCACTAGGTCTGCTCGTGGTGTTTCGGATGTGTTCAACGCCCGCTTCAGGCCCTACAGCCCAGAGGAGCGGCCTACCACTGCAGCTGGCACAAGCCTAGACAGACTGGTAAGGAGACAAAAGCCAATGCTTTCTGTTTTCAGACAAGACACTGCTTCAGTGTAAACATCATTTATCTTTTTTACTTGACACTGTTGATTAAAGCTGGTGATTTGCCATGGTAAGCCCCTGGAGCCGGAAATTAATTCTTTGTACTTGTCCTCCATTCAGACCTTTCTATCGATTTGTGTTTGTTAACGAATCAACAGCTTTACCCAAAGACGGCATGGGAAGGTGTGATGTACTGCATTCACTGCCCTTCTCATCCCCGTGCACTTGGCAAACAGAGAAGGGGAAGAAGGGAGATGGATAGATTTTTGTGAGGCTGACCATATCAATTCCTTCTTGAAGGCGCACCTTTATTTTCTGTCAGATAATCTGTATGTTTGTTCAATAGGATCTTGATACATGAATTTCCATCTCAAAGAACCTTGAGACCTAAAATGCTGCATCGGGGTAAAGGTTAACATGGGGGTGGCAGTCCAATTTGGCTGAGAGACAGCTCTGCTTGTGTATTACTCCTGCAGCATCACTTCCTTTTACCCTTCCTCTCTTATACCTGGTCTTTCGCATTGAATCTTTTCAAAATGTATCTGCTATGCTTGCAATATTTAACCTTGAAAAGGGGAAAATTATTCAGTCTGTTTTGGTGAATGGCAGCCTCATTTCTCATAGTTTTTAAAACCTGCCAAATCGAATGTCTTAGTTCTCTGTGTGAGGTTAATAATAGGTTATTTAGTTAATGGGTACATAATTTGAAAAGCAGCCTTTTTTTGCCATCTGGCTCTTGAAATCCCACAACAACAAATGAGCTATTTGTTTTATTCAGTCCTAATTATGTTTTTTGCACTTTATCTAATTCATTCTCGATGCATTTTTGATGTCTTATATACAGCAGTTGGCTTTTAAGCTTATATGTCCGTCAGTGATTTCTCCCACCTACGCTGAATTAATTAAGACTTTCTGTTTCCCTGCCTTTATGCTGCAAACCAGAGGATTGTTTGGAATGCGATGCAACACAGTGTAAGGTTCAACATTTTATACTTATGTTTTTGCTGGGACTGTTATCTAGCACTGTTTTATGCATTAACTGCAAGGAGAAATTATGTTTTTTTTATATTGTGTGGATGGGGATGCACAGGACTGTATTCAAAGCATTAGAGATTTCTAGCAAGCAAGCATTGGGACTTGTAAATCCCAGTGGTATGCAGCACTTGGTGTGCTAAGTGTCATACTCTCATTTTCATCTCACAAGGGATTCAATGTCAAATACTCTCATTAAAATGTTTCCTGTGATTTATAAGGTGCTCTAATGCAAAAACTCTTCGAAGCTTGATAATGTGGTATATCGTGGCATCAGAAGTATCAGCTGTTAAGCACAGCGTTTTACAGTTGAGTGGCTAACACCGCAGGGATTGTTGAACACATGCCACGGTGTCCTCAGCTAGTCAAGATGCCTCTCCGAGATCCAACATAAACGTTCATCAACCGCCACATCTATTCGAGACACATCCTAGTCCAAAACTCTCATTGCTGTAGCTAATAGAGTCAACTCCACAAGGATCCCAACCAGTCAGCAAATGACCTGCTCCGTCACAGCTGACAGAAGGGAGAGCTGTGAAGTCTTGGTGGGGGAGTGTTACGAGCAGCAGCAGCTATAATGGTACAGTGATACGGGGGCACCAGACTGCTCCCGAATAACTAGGCAATAAGCCTCCTTAGAGCTTCTCGCAAAATGGAGCTCAGTGGCAAGGGCTTATTTTTTGACATACTATTACTAAACCAGTTTACATGAGCAGAAAATTCTATTATCAACATGCCTGAGGAATCCATGCTGATCTGGCCACAGAATGCTGCAAATTGTGGGTTTTCTATAATAGGCTGTACCATGTGATGTTTGACTTATGAAAAATAAAGAACGATTCTTGACTTATCTTTTAGTTTTGTCCAACTCATGTCCATTGTTCCAGTTCAAAATCAAAACTATACTTCCCACAGATATGTGTGGCTGGGTGAGGTGGGGGCGCTACCTCAGGAGTTAAAGTAGCTCATCTACTAATCAGGAACTTGGTGGTTCGATCTCTCGCTGCTCCAGTCTGCCAACTGAACTCTCAATGTGCTCACTGGAGTATGAAAGTGTATGACTGTTAGATAGAAAGCACATAAGTCTAGAAAATAGTGCTTGTATGAATGGGTGAATAAGATATGTTGTATAAAGTGTTGTATTAAGTTATATATATATATAAAAGAACCAGTCAATTTACCATATGTTTGCTGTTGGTATCCTCCGATTCAAATGTGCATAATATGCAATATGCCTACTGAGCTATATTGACTCATACTGTGCAATAAAATGCTGGTCAGATTTTCGTGGCAACTTGAGGGAACCAAAACAAGCCCTCAAATTAACTCTGACATTTTCAATATTATTGTGAATTTGTTAACAAACACTTCCAGCAGATATCGAGCAACATTTGCATAATTCAACCAATTTGATGGGCATATCCTGTCCTTTTAGCTTTATTTTAGATCTCCACTAATTCCCAGTTGGGAATAGCTGTCTCTTTACCACATAGCTGCTTCAGTCAGTTGTTTAAGGAGACTTTGTCTGCCTCATGCTTGATGCTGACCAGACAGACAATGTTTTCACTAAAAACACTAAAAATTCGCCTATAAAGGCGTGGGCTATAACCCAAGTAATTCAAGATCATTCTTTTTAACTTGTGTTGGTCTGCTTTCCATTTTAAAATAGATGATGAATTTCGAGTTATGTCTGGAATGCGATGCTTCTTGAGACTGAGAATTATGTCTTCATTTGGTATATACTCAAGCACACCATATCAGTATACTCCTTTTTCCATGTTTTGTCATCACTGTAGTAGTCCTGATCTGGTTTTAGACATCCAGGTTCAAAAATGATCCAAAGAAATGTATTTTAATCTGCCCAACCTAGAATGTGATGCCATTATTCATCAGGCTTATTTCATCTTGCAGTTTTTTGTTCTTCCTGGGGTATTGTTTGTTCTTGGACACAGACATATATATTGAGCAGTCAGCCGTGCAGTCTGATCTCATAAAATATGAGATTCCTAAAATGTCATTTTAGGAATTATCACTGCAATTTTTTTCCTTTTGTGTCTTTTCACAGCAGGAGTGACATCCAAACTTTCAGTTTTTTCATGTGTCATTTCATGTCACAAAATAAAATGCAAAAACTTTAAAATGCACAGACATGAAGTCAGGAGCTATTTATACATAGTTCCATTTTAAACTAAAACATTCTCTGGAAAGATCCTTGTGTGAAGTTTTGCTTCAGTTTTTCAATGCAGCGTTGCACAAAAAGCAAGCAAAAGACAGCCACTGCACCTACTGTTGTTAGTAGAATGGCTCTCTTTTGTACCCATATACCCTTATGCTCAGAAGCCTATTGATGCTGTTGTGATCTTTCCCATCTTTAGTCTTGTGAATCTGTTTGGTTTTGGCAAAACGTTGATAGACAATTTGGAAAACATGAAGCAAGAGAAATGCTGGACAAATAACAAGTGGAAGCAAATTCACATACAGAATCAAAGTGTGTTGATGCAGTTCGCTTATTTACAGTACAATGGGAAAAAAATCTATTAGTTATTTAAAAAAAAATATCTGGCTGTATATTAAATATCAGGAGCTGATTGAAGTCTAGAACTTTAGCTTTCAGAAACTGAAGGTAAAAGCAGTAAAGTCCTTGCATCTCAAAGAAGGAAAAAATGTTTTGTGATGTCCATGAGCTCTAGACCTTCGTTCAAGTATTACTAACAGTCCTTATCTTTAAAATTGTCTTTGTTCAATTACTGTTGAGCATTTAAAAATTTCAGAAGATGTATAAACATGGTTGCAGTAATTTTATTAAAGCCCATGTAGTAAAGATTAAAGTCTGCTCTTAAATGACATCTTGATTGGTGGATTTGAAATCTACTGAGGAGGTGTGCATAAGCAAAACTACAAATATTGTGTCATTGTCCAAATACTTTTAGACAATGACACAATATTGACACAATATACTTTTGATACCTGATTCAGTGTACAGTGGTGTACCTTGGATGAGCGAATGTGTTTTAGATGTCTCATTCATCTGCTGTGAAGTCCTGCATTTTACCTCCAGATGTCAAACCTCTAACTGTGTAAAATTGGTTGTTAGCATCCAGCCAGCAATCTAATGTCGGCAAGCGAGACCATGTGAAAAAAATTGTCCTAAAATGCATGAGTGGATCTGTGACAAAGTTTTTGTTTATTTGTACATTTCTACCTCCTGAGAAGTCTGATGATTCTGTCAAAGTTCTGCAGTTAAGATAACAGCCTATAACCGTAACCGCCTGTAGGTATATGTTACAGTATTCCTGGTTTGTTAGATATGTGTCACTGCTGAGGTTAGGTATAATAAATTTATAAATATATGTAAATAGTTAATTATGAAAACTTGACTGGACACATAGTACAAAAGTTAAACACAGTCCATTGAACTTAAGTTACCAGGACTTCTTTATAACCTCTTTTCCACTAATACCTACTCGATTTGACTCAGCTCAACTCGACTCTACTTGGTATTATTGTTTTCCATTACAATTGAGAATCATGGGTCATTATAGCAACACAGCAAAAAGTCCTGTGACGTCATTTTTATGTGACACAAATACAACACAACAATGGAGGACGTCTAGGCGATGGTAAACTAGCTGTTCAGTCTGTGGCTTTTTGTCACTCTCGGGGACCGCAGTGTTGGTTTTTGTGCAGCCATTTTCCTCATTGCCAGGTTTCAGAAAAGGAAAAGGTCTGATTTTTGTGAAGGAGTCGCTCTCATGACTCATCGAGTGATGACTGGCCAATCAGATACTAAAAAAGTACCTTGTACCAGTCACTGCTACCTAATGGAAAACACTAAAAATCACATCGAGTTGAGTAGGTTCTAGTGCAAATGGATTTATGAAAATCAACTGTCCAGTAGTGTTTATGAAATAATCTCTTACCCTACACTGTATGCTGTAATGCTGCAGTGCTGTACCAAAATACGTTTGTATCACAGTACAACTTTTCCTCACTGAAAGTTTGGTCACAATTCTCTTCACATCAAAGCAAAAAAAGAATACACAAGCACAAACGTCAGACGATAGCAGCCTTCTGTAGCTTGGTAGAGTTGTAAAGCACTTTGGTCTTACTCCAAGATTTTTACAGTATGTACTGTATATATAAACTGAAACTGCTGCCTTGTTTTTACCTTAGTGCTTAGTGGTGTAAAGGTACAGCTAGCAGCTGTCTCCTGCCATCATTACTGTGCCTGCGTTTATGTGTTCATCTCGCAGCAGGGACATGACTGGGTACCCTGCGAGAACACATCTTTGTTGTCCCACACACTGTTCTCGTTTACATTCTGGCACGAGATAATTACCCATGACAGTGACACTGCTCAGCCCAGTGAAAGTTGACAGCAGTTTAAAGTGTCCTTTGATAACAACTTCTTGTTTAGATTCACTGCTAAGTTTGCGAGTCAAAGAATGAGGAAGGGATGGCAGGGAGTGCTTGTGTTCATTTCTTCTGTTGCCTATAGAGGAGCCTGGAGGAGCAGGCCCACCTCCAGCTCAATGAGCCATGACTGTTTAATTGCCTGACATTCTGTCAGAGCACACACCCTCAAAGCTCTGAGAGAAATGGAGATTTTAAAGTCAAAAGAGGGGATAAAGGCACAACACACTGTCAGGCTCAGAGGTGCATTAAAGATAAGAAGCGGAGCTTTTAATTTGACATTTGTAACAAGTTTTTGTGCGGTTCAATTTAGTATAGTTTTATAGGTCCTTTTTTTGTCCCCTTGTGTAATGCATAGTTCACAATTTATATGTATGGCAATATAGCACAACAATGAGTGCAGGGCACAAACAAGGCTAGACTGTAGAAAGAGCCAGTAGGGAACAATAAAAAATAAAATAAAGCCTTTGATCCATGAGTTTGTGCACATAGTACTGGACCCTCTTTTTGCATAGCTTTCAGAAGATGTTTTGGAAATATTAGAGATTATATTTATATATTAAAAAATTTAATCCATGCACATAATGACTGATTATTAATAAATGAAAATAATTTAGCAAAAGAAGTCCTCCCCCTCCTTCCCATCCTGGAATTTGTTGAATTTTAAAAACACAAACATAATTTACTCGGTTTATTTACCACAACTCTGAGATTTGTTTGAGCTGGTTCATTTCACATAAGACAAGGTCATTTTGCCACAAGAATCTTACAAACGGAAAGTAAATCGCAGAGTAACAATAGACAGAAAAAAGGGGGGAACAAAATACCCTGTTCTGAACTTGAGCGCTCCCTTTTTTGCATTACAAATGGCACTTGTAAAATCATGCCTCCACCAAGATGTTTGTTTCTTCGACATTCCTTAATATTCAAAATCAGCAATTACTTTTTTGTTTTTTCCCCTGCACACAAACAAAATAGCTTGATGAGTGCACACGTCAAATGGAAAAGCTATAATTGTAAATAAATTATAGCTCCTCTTTTTCTTTCCTCTTTTTCCACCGCTGCATAGAGCAAATGTTTTTAAAAGCCAAAGTCAACAATCAACTGCGGCAGGTGACCCGATGACCGAGTGGTTAGGGAACATACCACGTGGGCAGCAACACCGCAAGCTGTGAGCCTCTGGTTCTGCGAAAATATACTCCTGCATAAGTTGTATAATGGTTTCACTGTGATTAGCTGAAATCTCCAAACTAAATTCCCCAAAAGTTTGGTAAAGTATAAAAAGTGTAAAAACAGATTGCAATGATTTGGAAATCTCACAAGCCCATATTTTTTTCACAATAGATTATAGAAAACATGTCATATTTAAAAAGGCATTTTGCTATTTCATGAAAACTGCTAACTCATGTGCTATCGTTTGAAGTGATGGCTGCAACACATCCAACACAATTGGGATGGAGGTAGCAAAAGGTAGGAAAGCAAAACAGCTGGAGGAGGTCAGTAATATGATTGGTTATAAAAAAGAGCATCTCAGAGAAGCAGTTTACCAATCTGCAAAAAAAACAGGCTCCACAAAGTGTCAAACAAATTCAGAATAATGTTCGGTAAAATAAAATTGTTGAGACTGACTCCCGGTAATTATAATGTGCTTTGAGAGGATCATCCTAAACTACTGTTCTGGACAGTTATCGGTCCACCTATACGGGGAGCTCTGTCTCACCTGCAGTATATTAACAGATTTTTATGATGCTATTTGTTGACTTCAGCTCTGCATTTAATACAGTAATCACAGATGAACTAGCACTGAAGCTTCACAGCCTGGTTACTATTCACTGTGCTGTTGGATCAAGGACTTTCTCACCAACAAGCCTCAGGTAGTAAGAATAGGGGACAGTACATCGTCCACACTGGCCCTGATTACAGGTGCACAGCAGAGTTGTGCACTCAGCCCAGACCTTTTGGCACTATTGACTACACTGCCACCCACTCTACAAATAACTTTGTGAGTTTTGCAGACAACACCATTGTACTGGGTCTCATATCAGATGATGATGAGGCTCATTACGGAGAGGATGTCCAAACAACCTGGTCCTGAACACCAGCATGACCAGGAGGCTCATTGTGGGGTGACTGCAAGGGGTCGATAACACATAACATGCTCCCCTCCTTGTACACGGGGAGGAGGTAGAATAGATAAACAAGCTTATGTTCGTGGGCATTCACGTCACAGCTTGAATACATGTCACCTGGTAAAGAAGGTCCAGCAAAGGCTGCTTTTCCTCAGGAGCCATAAATGGGATGGGCTCCCCTTGAGCCTGCTGCAAACTTCTACAGAACCACAGCAGAAAGCATCCTCTGTCTCAGTATGTCAGTATAGTATGGCAGCTGCACGAAACAAGACAGAAAGCACTTGGCTTGGGCAGTGAAAACAGCACAGGGGATTGTGGGAAATCCTCTCACAGACATGGACTCAGTGTATGCTGACCGTGTCCAAAAGAAGGCCAGCTGCATTGCTGCAGACTCCACCCACCCGAGTAATAAACTGTCTGCCTTTTGGAAGAAGGTATAGGACCATAAAAACAAGAACCAACAGACTGAGGGACAGCTTCTTTCCCGGAGCTCTGAACTCTATCACCCCACCCTACCCCGCATACAGACACACATACACACCTCACGCTTTAAAGGGCCGATACATGTGCTAGACGACTGCACTTTGTAACTGCAACACTACATTATAATTGTTTCCCTATTGTGTATATTTGTTCATTGTGTCTCTGTCTTTTTAATCGTGTCTGGTTTTAAGCTAATTACCACACAGAATTTTGTTATGTGACTGCATAATGACAGTAAACAATCTCTGAAAATTCTGTCCTCTAGAGTATGTAATTTCATCAAAAGATTCAGAGAATTGGGAGAAATCTCTGTGTTCAAGAGGGAAGGCTGAAAATCAATATCATGGCCATGACCTTTGGGCCCTCAGGCAGCACTGCATTAAAACCGGGAGTGATTCTATTGTGGAAATCTCAGCATGGGCTTAGGAACACTTCCAGTAATCACTGTCTGTGAACTCAAGTCACTGTGCCATCCACATTCGCAGTGCTGAAAGATTTAAACAGGTTTTTCAGCAGTATATACTCTTATATAGTTTTCTAGGGAAGATCCTGCATATTTCAGCAAGACAAACTAAGACTAAACTACATAGTGTATACTGCATCTATTACAAAAGCCTGAGCAATGAAATGGTCTGCCTGCAGTCCAGATCTTTGACCAGTTTAAAAACATTTGGTGGACCATGAAATGGAAAAATATGGCAAACACAACCCAGAACTGTTGAGCAGCTAGAATCCTATATTAGACAAGAGTGGGACAACATTCCTGTCCCAGAAGTCCAAACACTTGTCTCCTCACTTCCCAGATGTTTACAGACTGTTGTTAAAACAAGAGGGGATGATACACAGTGGTCCACATTGGCCCTGTACCAACTTCTTTTAGACATTTACCATCAAATTCAAAATTGCAGGTTTTTAATGGTGAATTGTCTTAGTGCAGTCCTTTATGTTTATGATATGTTTTTCTATGGCCTATAGTGAAATAAATATGTATTTATGAGACATGCAAATCATTGCATTGTATTTACGTTTTACACAGCGTCCCAACTTAGCATTTATACACTAGGATTTCTTGTTATTTCTGGATTAACACAACCACTGACACCAATCTATCTGATCAGTGTTAAGTGATAGGACAACAAGGGCTACTTTGATGTGAAAAAAATGACTCTTGTCTGTAAAAGGCTTTAAATTTTTTACATCTATAAAATGTGTATAATGCTGATTGCCTTTCAGACTAACTATGTTTTTAAAATCATATGCGGTTCATGCATACATGTCTTAATAAACTTAAATTTCACACCTTAAATTTAAGGTGAGCACCCATAAACATTGAAATGGCATGATTCACTAAGAGGTCTAGGTCCGGGTCCCCCCCTGTCCTCCATGTCTAAACCTGAAAGATAGGAGGGAACTATGACAAATAATCGTTCTGCACAGTGAAGGTCAAACATTCCAGTGAAATGAGAGTAAGCAACACACTGCCCTCACTCCAGCGTTAGTTTGTTTCTTTTTTGTCCCCTGTGCTTTACAGTAGGTGGGAGGACATCAAGTTAAAAATCCTTCTAAATTCTTGGTTAGGTCTCCCAAAAAGAAAAGATGGTAGCACGGTGGATCGATGGCTGTCTAGAAGCAAGCAGGTTTTGCACTTGTGATTTTGTTTACTTTAGATGTTTAAGTTTCCTCCCACTAAAGCATACAGGTCAATAAATAGCTATTAGGTGTGACAGTGTGATTGTCTCTGTTTGTTGGCTGTGTGACAAGTGATCTGTCTGGGCTCTTCTTTGTGCATTTAGCAAAATGCACGGGCTGTATCCCTGCATGATTTGAATTAGGAGCATATGAAGAATGTGAATGACTGAATAAAAAATTCAAAAGGCAGCTGTTCAGCTAGATTCTGATGATTTGTCTGAACTGCCAACTTGCATACTAAATCTCTTTTATGTGAAGTGGAAATGGTGATTTAGCTTTTTTTGCTTTCATATGTAGACAAATGATCAGTTAGTACATGAATAACTTGGAAAGCAAAACTGTGTATTCATGTGCATTATCTTTGTTCTTTGCATTCCTTACCATGTTCAGCGGAAAACACTCAGTAACATGCATGTGTGGTTTGTGAAGTCACTTGTCAGGGAAATAAAAAAACATAACCACTCCTTTTAAAAAAATCTTGACCCTAGCATTATATTTCTGCCATCCAGGGATATGACAAGCCACTGAAACATTCTTGTTTTGGATACAGCCTAATGGAAGTAAAGTGGGCCTATCCACAGCTCCTTTCTCTGAGTTGTTTTATTTACTGACTCTTACCAAAGCCATGCAATTATGTAGATTCCACAGATTCTAGCATAACTGATACTTTCTCCGAGACCACACAAAAATAAATAGTCTGGCAGTGCATATGTGGCATGATACTTCAGGACACTGTTTGACCATAAACGCAACAGTTTTCTAGGCAAGGGGTGGCACTCGTGCATGAATGTTTGAGTGCTTAAATTAAAGCCCACCAAATGAAAACTATAGCTTGTAAATCCAAGTCACCACATCGGCACTGCCTGACACAGATTTGGTCTAACAAACTGTAACGCTCATTATGTGAAAATGTGCTTCATTAGTGACTCCTTGATGGCTGTTTTGGAAGACCACCTTAACAAGTTCACAAGTTCCTTTTTCCAACTAATTACCTGTACAGTTGACAGTTGCTGTGCGGTGGTGGCTGTTTGTTTAGAAAACAAAGGAGCAAACCAAAAAGAACCAAAGCAGACAACATGTCAAGTCGACCCTTTCTTCATGAAACAGCTGTGTTTACAGTTGGTAAGCTAAAAGAGGATGTAACTTTCATTTAGAAGCATGGGACTCTGGTTAGCTTACAAAAATGTAAACATGTGGAGTTGCACAGCGTGGACATATTCTAAAATTTACGATGGGCAGAAACCTTTAGAGCCACTGGTAGATGTGCGTTGCACTGTATGCTGTGCAAACTTTTTTTTAACTTATATGGTAAAACCACAGTCCTAAAAAGTAAATTTTTAAGCTTGGTATTAGTTTTGCATGTTGTCAAAGGAGAAAAAAGCATAGCAGATCCAACCAAACCTGACTAACTTGGGTGGATCTGCTATGAGATCCTGTGATTTTTGTTTTCAGTGAAATCTCCTCCCTTTTCCCAGAAAAAACATTTCGGTAGAAGAAAGAGAGAACAATATGTTATTTGCACTCACTGGTCACTTTATTATGTACATATGTTTAACTGCTTCTTAGACCAAATGTCTAATCAGGCAATCACATGGCATCACCTCAGCACATTAAGGTTATAGACATGGACAAGATGACTTGCTGAAGTTTAAACTGAGCATGAGTGGTACTGGTCTGAGTTGTTCAGAAACTGCTGATCTACTGGGATTTTCCCACCTCTAGAGTTTACAGAGAGATTTGTCCAAAAAGGAAAAAACATCCAGTGTGTAGCAGTTTGGTGGAAATGGTTTGTTGATGCTAGAAGTTAGGGGAGAATGACCAAACTGCTTTGAGATGATGGGAAGGCAACAGCCACTCAAATAACCACTCGTTACAACCAAAGTATGCGCACGAGCATCTCTGAATGCACAATACATCAAAGCGTGAAGCAGATGGGTTACAGCAGACCACGCCATGTGGTCTTCTGCTGTTGCTCAAAGGATTGCTGACAAACTGAGGCTGCGTGGACTCGCCAAAATTGTAGAGTAGAAGATTAAGAAAATGTTTCGTGGTCTGATGAGTCTCAACTTCTCTTGCAGCATTTACATGGTAGGGTCAAAATTTGGCATAAAAAACATGAAAGCATGGATCCATCCTGCCTTCAATGGCTCTGGCTGGTGGTGCTGTAATGATGTGGGGTATTTTTTCTTGGTGCCTCTTACTAACAGCTGAGCATAGTTTCAACGCCAAAGCCTACCTGTGTATTGTTACTAACCATTGTTACTAATATCACAAAGAATGAAGGTAGTTCTGAAAGAAAGAGGGGGTTACAAAAGTAAACAGATTTCAACTCAGAGACTCGGCTGCATTATCTTAATGCTAATGTCATGGGGGAAAGCAGTGACATTTAGTAGAGCTGTGGGATGAGTTTACATTATTTATATTCTTTGTCAATTATGTGAATTTGTTTGTCAGGAGTTGTGAATGTTGAAAAAAAATAACGAAGAAGCTTGTGGCGCTTTCATTGATTTAAAGATGAAGCACTTAGTTTGCCCTCAGTCACTCGGTTGATTCTCAGGCTGACAATATAAATTTGCGTGGGAAGGCAGAGCCGAGAGGAATGACACATTGCTGATATCTGGCTTGCGGTACCACTGTGGACATATTTATTCCTTGAAAAGAGCATTTAGTGCTTTTGGATCTATATGAAGGGTTTTTTTTAACCCAGTCTGTGTGGGTTGTGTTACGTTGTAAATGAGTTTTTCCTCATCCATAGTATACTCTCAATGCCACATTTTAGGTCAAGATGACACATTTCAGATGACCAGTAACCACAAATCACAAGTTTAACGACAAACAACACGTTTGTTGCTCATAATAGCAAAAATCTGACACTGTTGTGAGTGGGAGTGTGGTTCTGATTGCATGGGGCAAACAATACAGCTTTTGAGAGACAAAAGGAAGTTGTTTATGTAAATGTGTAGGAAGTAGAGGCTGGTTTGAGCACATCACCATCACTTCCTATGACTAAATTATATGTAAGATGAGCATACAGAGACATTTCCCATAGTGACACATCTCAATCAGGTTATCAGGCAACTGCAGCTGACAGTAATCCAATGCTTTATGACCTTGATCCTATAGTGATAAAAGAGACATTGCACATGCTGTATCAGGGCAAAAGGTGCAACAACCATAGAATACTTATCATCCATTTGTTACTGTTGTCATTCACAAGGCAACACTAGTAAGGTTGTCAACAGGGTGGAAAGAATAACAATGCTGTGTCTCACTGTCAGCTGGGTTGAACAAAACTTTTAAGCTAAAAATATAAGATGAAGAAGCCGTTTCACCAGAGGGATTTATTCTTCAAGACAATTTCATAACAATCTTATTGCATACGTAAGTGCCTGTGGGTGTAGGACAAGAGGTATAGATATTTTATTTTTGTTTTACTTTCTCCAAAGCCTGAGGTGGTTCAAATTAAATTCCCAAAATGACAAAACTGTGATGTGTATCATAATGTGAGTACGGGGCTTATCAAAGTTCAGAAAAGTAAAATTTAGAAGGTTTTTCAGGAGCCGGCTTAAGAGAAAACATAAATAATAAATAATTTGATAAACAAACTATATTTTTATATACATACATATATATATATATATATATATATATATATATATATATATATATATATATATATATATATATGTATATGTATATGTATATGTATGTATATGTATATGTATATGTATGTATATGTATATGTATATGTATATGTATATATATGTATATGTATATGTATATATATATATATATATATATATGTATATGTATATGTATATATATATATATATATATATATATATATATATATATGTATATATATATATATATGTATATATATATGTATATATATATATATATGTATATATATATATATATGTATATATATATATATATATATATATGTATATATATATATGTATATAAATGAGAATACAAAATGAGAAGAGCAAAGAAAATCTATACAGAAACTATGCAAACATGATCAGTGCTAGTCCAGTTTGTCCTCTTTTTGCCATGCAATACTTAAAAAAATATCAAAAGGACATTTAGAGAAAACAGCTTACAAAAAGCAGCAATTACAGCTAGCAAGATAAAAATACTCTGTCCTGGATTATAGGTATTACGGTATTAAGATACTGCGTTGGCTATTCTGACCAAAGCCACAGAGTGCCGCGGTGTTGTATGAGAACATTTTATGTGACAAGAAAATCTCCAGTCAAAATTGTATTTTTTTTATTTGCTTTTTGAGCGTCTTAAAACAGCATGCTGTCCTCTTGTGCAGTCATTCATTTTGATAAATGTGGGACCTGACTCTGTTTGGCTTGCTGGTCATGCCACGATGGCCCAGATGCATCCATCTTTTAAGAGTAAAGGCAAAATATAAATATCAATAAAAAGACATTTAGACCACTTAATAATTTATCATTTTACTAAGCTTTAAATGATATACCGTGATCCTATTTTGTCATATTAGTCTTCATTTTTGAACGTAGATACAGAGAGGAAATTAATACTGGCACAATAAGTTCTCCAAACCTTGTTTTTCACCACCTCTGAGATTTTTGCAATCCGAAATGCCAAACCAATCCAAAGTGATTCCCCTGATAATTTGCAGGTCTCGGCAATCCATTATTAACTGCTTGACTTTCTATGAAGTCAATTTTGTGACCATTATATCTGACTATGCTTTTAATATCCCACATATCCTTATTATGGTTTTCTGAGAAAATACACAAAACCAGCATATAAAGGATCCATGTAATGCCTTACATCTGCAATCCAGTTGGATAATTGTTTTAGGGATCTTGGCCAGACGCAAAAGCACAGCTTGTCCACAAGTATATGCTGTATATACAAGTTAAAAGGTCACATTATGCTCCATTTTCCTGCAGTCTCAAATCGACCTATATATGGCAAAGATCCAAACATGACCCACCCTCTGGCGTGGAGATGTACAAATTCCATTACATTTGTGGTCTAGCTTACAAAGATCACATACTTTATACTACCAGATGGGTATAAGATAGTTGCAATGATAGATATGTCGTGAGTTTCTGCTGTTACAGACAGCTGAATGTTACAGTGGCTGCATCTGCTGTAGAATTTTTTTGTAGCTGCAAATGAAATTTACGAAACCATAAACATGGTTTATTAAACGAAGAGAGGCACAGGAAGGGAAGTCAGTAAAAACCGCAGATATTGGAAAATGCATAGTATAATAAAAATGGGCGCATAATAACTGAGCTAAAATCATGTGGGGGTTTTTTTTATATACTTTTTTGGATGTTATCATGCTGATAATCAAATTGCCCCAATAACTCTGTTTTACAGTTCATCCCTTTTTTAAGTTAAAATCAAAGGTCAGCCAGCCGCTATAATGCCAAAAACAGTATTTTTTCCACAAACACTGATTTTATTTAATTCCTTCCATACATTGTCCATTTTTCCCCCTCATCGACTAATGCTGGTGCCATAAAGGCTCTGCTACATTTCATATGTGTCAATTCATTAATGAGGCGCACTGGCCCCATTACACTGTACGCTGCTTGCATCTCTGGGGAACAGGGGTAGCAGGGGAAAGCAGGCTTGCCAATGATTGCTCTGTTTTCCATAGAGCATAGCTTCCCTTTAATCATCTCCCTTTTTCAAAGTTCGCCTGTCGTAGCCTTGGGCGAATCACATGCACAAACTCAACGCCGCTTCATCAATATTCTGTCATTTTTTCCTCACCACGGGATCTTTGTGTGATACATTTTGCTCACTATGATAAACCATATTGCCTAACTGTGTAGTTACCATGGGACTGAGCAAATGGTTTGAGGCAAAAAGACTTAAAATGGGCCATGACAGTCCCGTTCAGTGACAGGATGTAAGTACAACATGAGCTACATCAATAAAGTCATTTATAAGGGAAATACTTGATCTTTGTGTGTGTGTGCTTTATGTGCAGAATCCAGTATACACAAACTTAGATAAGGTTGGGCTTTAACAACACCTGTGTATTGACTTATGACTAATGAAGTCTTCAAATGCCCCTATGATCACAAGGGATACCAGCATCATTTTGTAAGACATCCTTTTTTTCTGTTGCTATTCACAATTTAATATAATCCACTTTACAAAGTGATCAAATCTGATAAATTTAGCCTTAAAAGTCTAAAGATGTTGGTTTGTAATTATGCATCTTACACGTTTATTTTTGGAGACAGGTTTTTTTTTTTTCCACAAGTTTTTCAAGGTACACAGAGATTCACTGTCACATTGAATTAAAGGCATGATGAATTGTTTCCTCTACAACACTTATGAAGTCTGTATAATGTTGAAAATAAAGTTATGCCTCCAGGGTGCTGCAGAAGCGAGCGCACAAATTCAGTTCAACTTTCAAAACTTAATTTTACAACATAGTAAGACAGCGTGGTAGCAAATCTGGTTTGACGCACTTATGCGATTGCATCAATGCAATGTACAGTATTGAATTAAGGCAGACGTTTTAAAATCGGTGTTTCGGCCGCAGTAATAAGTGATAAATATTCATTAGCTTTGTTTATTGCCCCATATCTTCCCCACAATTTCTGTCAGGTATATAATTAAAATGAATCACACAGCATTTACACTATTGTGTGAATGCCAGGCTGCAAAACCGAAACAAATGCAAAATAATAGCCAGATTTGTGTAACAAGTTTTATTTTACTTCGTGCATTCGCTCTAAGGAAGCAGCATAGTAACGGCGTGACAGCGCTGTCACCAGGAGACGTGCTGCTCTGGTTGAGGCTTTCTTGGGCTGTCCATGTCAAATCATGTTTTGGAATCCTGCTGTGGCAGATTTCTACAAGGACATAATCAGTTGTAATCAAGTTAAACGAGGAGGAAGTTAAAGAAAGTGCTGCAGCCCACAGAATGATCCTAAAAAAATGGATTTATCATGAGCCCGTGGCATGTAGCCCAGCAGTCTGTGGGGTGGGGTGATGATATGACATCACTCCAATGTCATATCAAGCCACATAGCTTGTAAGTGGTTGTGATGCTTTCTAACCATGATTTGCTTTGGTGTACCATTTTCATTCGTGTTAGCAATGCAAGATAAACAGTGGAGTGATGTCTTTCTGGTCTCATCTATTGTGAAGTCACAAAGGGGAAACATTGTTTGCTTTTGCCCTCTGTTGATGGATATTGATTGGATGAAAACAGCCCACATCTATATGCAGTCTGGTAGTTACCTGCTCCAAGCAACACTGCCAGTCACCTTTGAGGCAAATGTTTCCAGACAAGGACAAAGCAGACACAACGATGTGGAGACAACTGGTACTCGAAACATCATCGCAGAGGTCATTTGCTTGATGTGCTTTAGGCTAACCAATGTTATTTCTACTGAATCATTTTAATAATATGCTAAAAGTACTTTAAAGCCAGATGGCAAGCCTTGGTTGAAAGAATCTGCTGTTTATGAGTTGACTTGAACTGATGAGGAGGATTTTATGACATGTTGGACACCAGATTTAATAGTCATGTCTAGGGACTTATACCCACAGGGATTCAGTCCCCTGTGACTTGACACCGTGACGGTTGATTTGTCAACAGCCTTACCGCAAGAGACTGCATTAGTTCCTCAGTGTGACTGGGTAAAAAATCTAACTTGATCACAGTTGTGATGAACACGCAAAGTTATTCTTACTGTGGCCTTCCTCCTTGTGAGAAACTATTTGGTCCGTCCTCAAATTGGTCACTGGTCAGGGAAAGAGACTTGTGGCATGGCCAAGGACTTGGTATGAGCAGAACCGACTCCCTGACCCCTGTAATTGAGATGCAGGAAGAATACTGCATTCGTATCAAATGAAAAACTATTTTAACGCAGACAGGAGGAGCAGTTGCCAGGGAAAATAAGTTGATCGAGGAGTTGTCTGCCCCTTGTGGTTTAGTGGGAAGACCTGCTGTCGAGTCTATGATTAGATTGAACGCGCACTAATTTAGTACAGACTTGCAGCAGATGGATATGTGCCGTGTCAAACAGTGACGACAACCCCAGATATGTGCTTATAAAAAGGACTGGTTGTTAATTAAGCAAGATAGGTGCTTGTTACAGAGAGAGAGAGAGAGAGGAAAGGAGATGTACCAGCTGACTGAAAAGCCAGGGGACACACTCTGCACAGGTCAGCTTGGGGAGCACTGCAAGTGCAGTGTGTGTGCTGAGAGCAAAAGTTATGTAGTCTGGCTGCATATTTCTTTTTTACCGAAAGGCACATAGCACGTACAGACATCATTCCACGGCCAGATAAGAGCTTAGGGCCCTGACATTGTGCCGTCACTAGGAGTGTGACTGCAACTTCAAAGCCAGCGACACGTCAGCTTTTGATCTGAGAATAGGCAAGGGCGTCTGAAAACCACTGGTCAAAGTATAGTTCACTCACATTTCTGTTCTGAGCTGAAAGATGGCACACAGCTGCCACACTGTTAGAGAGCCACGAGAACTTATGATCTGCCTGCCTGCACACTCAGCTGTGTGCACAGAAAAACAGCATGGGTGATAAATATTGTAAGAAACACTTTAAGTGTGTGCAAACACAAAGACTTTAAGCCCGTTAACACCGGAATCTCATATGCTCATATGGCTGATTTTTGGAAATAATTACTCTCTGTAAACATTTCCTCATGTTTGTCCACGTGAGCTTGCCAACAGCTTTTTACAGCGAGTAAACACTATATCGCATATCCGGGCTGTTTGGCCAGATTTCATCTGAGGTGAAAAAGGCAAGTTTAAAGGTGAGGTTATGTTTGGATCATAGCACGCTAAGCTGTGTGAGCTGTAATACATTACAGGCTACTTTCCATTGCTGTTGCTGAATTTATTTTCTGTGGTTTGGTGCTGTTAAAAAAAATCTCTGCTTACCTTTTCTTGTGGAAATAAGAGCCATAAAGAGACAAAAAAGAACTGGACAATTAAATAAATGCATGATCTAACTGCATTGCACACACACACACACACACACACACACACACAGTGCTCGTTAAAATTCAAAATAATTACAATGAAAGCTTGGATAAAGTGATTCAATACAGAAAGGATAGAGAAGACTGAGCTTATTCTGTATATCAAAGTCGGAAGACACCAGAGGCTTTACCCACAAATCTCCTTTGAATGGGAGCTCTGTTGTAAGATCACGGGTCAGCTAGCCATGAAACTTTCCCTTACATTTAGAACTAAAGCAAGACAGAAAAAGACCAAAAAGAGTTGGGACCTTGCAGAGTCACAGCGAGTAGGCAGAGAGAGAGAACAGCGCAGTGAAGAAATATATGGTTCATGACAGGAAACAGGGCAATGGGGTAAAAGAAGAAAAAAATATGTCTGAGGAGGGAAGTGGAGAGTTGACAGTGGTGCTGCAGTGGTGCTGCATACATGATTAAGCTTCAAGGTAAATATAATTATATATTTTTTTGTTTAAGCTAAGGAGAAGATGTTTAAAAGATAAACCTGGTGATGCTCTTTACTTTATTATTGTCATCATATTCATAAACAGATCATAACCTACAAAAAGGTTATGAATATTGATCTTGAAGCCAAATCCTGATTTAGCTTATTCACTTGTGCAATGTAGCTCCATTGTATTTTTTGTTTGTTTGTTTCTATTTTAATTAAGACATATTATCTCACCATACAATTGCACTGGGCAACATGTATCTTAAGAGCAATAAACAGGGCCCATTTGTTGTGGATGTATATATACTGCATCCTGCGGTCGCAAGTACCCGTTCGTGCACCAAACGTAGATTAATCAGCCGCTTTAAATTGTGCTCAGCAAATAAACTCCTGCTTGGGAAACATTTGTAACTTCCCAGTGCCCAGTTGCTGTAAGAAATTCATAAGCCTCTTTTAAAAGTTAAACTACATGCATTTACATCTCCTGAGTAACCAGCGGGGGAGAGGATAAATGCCACATGCACAGCTGGGAAGTTGGGAAGTACTCAGAGAGTGAGGGACCAAGTAACACCTGTTTGGTTTTGTGCCATTCATGGAATTCATCAACAAGAAACAATATGCATTAAATGTATTATGCATTTATTATGCACAACGTATTTATATATTCCAAATATATAAGCTGTCATGTCAGCTGTTACCGGTATATAATAATAAGCTTTACTACATTAATAATAACACTGCTGTATAGTTCACATTTACTTTTCTTTTGCCAAAGTTAAAGGATTTATCTTAATTCAATATTTGAATTAATAAACTGTTACAGTTGTTAAAGAAACATACCTGTACCTGTAAGTAATATATAATATAGATGATATGATGCATAAAACAGGACAAGAGCAAGGCTACATACATCCCTGCAGGATTAGCCTCAAAGACCTTTATAGTGCATATAAAGAATAGGAAATGTATGCCTATATATCTATATATACTACTTTTTATTTCAGTGCAGACAGTATATACACTGTATATTTAAAATTATAGAATACATAGCAAATATATCATTGTAGGAGAAGATGGTTTATTGGGTTTTCAAATGGCTCATTTAGCTCTGTTTATTTAAATAATTATTTAAAACATTTTTTAATGAAAATCAAAAGCTACGTTTCTGCGCTGATCTGTCATATTTAAACCATTTAGAAATTATTCAGAAGAGATCATTCAGTGGAAAACATCTGTACAGTTAGCAGCGTTTGGAGATAAGTCTTTTTAGCAGCACTTCTAATATCTTAAGGTCCTTGTGTTGTCGGCGTTTTATATGGTCCTTAAATTTAGAAGTTATTGAAGTCCTGGGACTGAATAATAATCTAAAAATGAATACAGCTTGCACTTCTATTGAGTAAATGCTTCTATCAACTCCCTCATCAGCCCTTATTATAGATTGTAGATATCTCACACTAATGCCACCTTTAGTGTCATTAGGAATTGGAGCAGCTATCACATAGCATGATAATAGTCATTTGTTAGGATGTCACTGAAAACAAATGCTATGTAATATCCTGATGTGAGGCGCCGGGGAGGTGCTGTGTCTGTGATCTTCATTGTGATTTTAATGAGAATGTCAGTGCTGTCAGTAATAGGTAGCAGATTATAAAAAGAATCACATATCTCCGCTCTGCTTCCTCACATACCATGGGGACATGCGTTTCTTCTACACCGTAGACGTCTTTTGTGTGTATGTGTCTGTGTGTGCGTTTTTTTGTGTGTGTAATTTTGTCTTCCATTAGGCTTTCTGCTGACATCTGTTTGGATGTCATGTCTTCCATCTATGTTTGGCCACATGGAGCTGAACTTTGATGTTAAAGAAGCTTCATTAGCAAACATAATTAGTTTCAATTTGCAAGGTTATTTTGTCACTTTCATTTCCTCCCTGGATTTTTCGTCTACTCACTTTCATCTCACCAGATCTCAAAGACATACTGCCATCTAGTGGCCTTTGCAGTTGGTTGCATTCGAGGGTTATTTGTTGGAGTGATAGTATTTGTTCATAGGCAACGTGCAGTTAGACGAGAGGCAGACTTTTCTCAGAGGCTTGTTTATAATTGTGTTAAGTTTGCAAACCTTTCCCTCTTGCAAACTTAACAGGCTTAACGGGGGGAGGGGGGAGGGGGGGGGGGTCAGTTCATGAAGCTTGCAGATTTTTTAAATTCTGTTTCAAATAGGATAATAAATTAGCTGCTGCTTGCAATACCTTTTCACTTGCATCCACATGAAATAATGGCCACGCAATACTTAATCGAATATTTTCATATCAAAAATGTGTCATTCCTAGTTCAGTTCCCACTTTTTCCACAGGTTCTGTTTTTTGCCAGCAGATCCTGAGGAAAACTGTGAATCTCACTTGTTAGACTTAACTTAATGTATGAGGTTTAGTCAAACATTGCCAGTCAATCTCTTGTATTGAGTGTAGCCTCGACCCTCTGGGCAGTATCAGAGCTGCTCAAGTGCTTTGGCATCAGTGTGACAGGATTAACACATCAAAAGCAGTGTCAAGGCCTACAGCAGCGTCACACAGTCAGTACAGCACCTTTCATGTTCTGCTCAGGTTCACTACAATTTCACGTAAGCCAACAGCAAGTCAGACGGAAAAAGATAATGGGGCCAACCTGCTGCTATCAGGCTTTCCCTCAGCTTCAGTGAAATATGTCAAATTCTGTGTGTTTGATGAAAGATTGGAGTTCAACAGGCTCAAGTCAGAAAACGATATCTGACTTTGTCACATGGCTGGGATGCAAAGGAGCATTTATGTCTGGCATTCAGTTTGAAATGATTGCTGCAAGCCTGCATAGTCTTACTTTCCATGATGCAAACATTTGATAGTCAACAGAGAAGGAAAAATTAAACCCAAATCGTTTGGTACGAGTTCAAGTGCGAAGATGTCTTCCTGAGGTTTATAATCAGCTTGTTAAGGTGTCTTAGTGAGCAAAAGTGAAATGCTTCTCTACCTTTTTCACACGAGCATCCAGAGTAACAGTAAGCTTTATTCATTTCACTCAAATGCAAGTTTTCAACCTGCCATTTCTCATCCACTGTGTGTCAGAAATGTCTTAGTTTAATTTAGTGTTTGTATTTTCTCTCAAATGATTTTACAACCACATACTGTCATTAGTAACACTGTGTGATTTGGCTTTTTAATGACTAATCATGACTGTCAGTAATGGTAATATTATAGGAGCTTTACCTTACAATATAAACCACCTTTACCTACAATATAAATCATAACAACATTGTTGTTATGATTTGATGCTATAGAAATAAGAAATAGGAGCATTTGAGAGAACTGTCATGTACTTTTTAGAAAAACAACACATTGTCTTTTTCATATGTCATACATATATTAGGAGACATGATGCCTTATTCACTTCAATTTGTGTAATTACTTCAATCAGTTTGACTTTGTAGACATTTTCTCTTTAGCTGCTATTTTTTTATTACATTAACTGTGCAGAGTTTTTAGATACAAAAAAGACTGTTTTGAAACATACTAAATAGCTTATAGCTGTTAATAAACTCCATATTAATGTGCAATAAAATGTAAAATTCAGTAAATATTTATGACCATCTATTCTTGTAGGTACTGCTGGACACATATTTTGTTTGATATTTGGGGCTGTGATGTGAGGAACTGAAGTGAAACTGATTTTTCTGTATTAATGTTACATTGTAAGCATATAAAACATCAATAACATCCCTGAAACTGTATTTATGATATGTATCATCCTTGATTGGAAATCAGACTTCATGTACTTATACAGGAGGCTTTTTTCCTATCTCACAATGACCCCTGTCCTTGTGTAGGTGGTTGACATAAAAGAGAAACTAAAGGACTTCAAGAAATTTTGGTCCAACCTGCCTGAGGCGATGTGTGTAGAAGACAGAGTGACCGCTGGAAATGCCAGCGAAGAGGAGTGCTGGAACGGACACACCAAGGGCAGGTAAGGGCAACAGAGCCCGAAGCTAATGCCAGCTAACACAAAAGGGTAGAAGTCCAAAGTCTGTTCAACCTGCTTCATATTAAGAAGTCTAAGCCTAGAATTGAAAATCAGATTATGTGCTTTCACCTGCTCTGCAAGAGCTTAGCATGCGTTTTGATTTGAACTAAAAGTAAGCTGTTGTCTTAAACATTATAAAAAAACCTTTTCTATGTGGTTTTAATTCATCTCGTGTAAAATATAATTTGCTTCCATGCTTTTTGAATTTGGTGGCATATTTGTGAAATTGTGTTTTTCTTCTTCTTCTTTTGTTTTTAAATGTTCAACCAGCATCTAGCTCCATCTGTTATTTTGGTTTCATTTTAAAAAACTAACATTTGCATTAGGGCTCCAGATCCCCCGGCTGTTACTGATCTAACTGAGAAATCGATTTTTGCTTTTAATCATTATATCAACTATATGATTTTGAATATTTTAAACTTCTTTAAATGTTTTAATTGACATTCAATGCTAGTTTCTGTGGTAGAAACAACAATATCAATTAAAGAAGTGAAATGTTGCCTCTTTCACCTTAGCAAAATTTCAGACGTGTGTATTTTCCAGAGTGATCTGGACTTATGGAGAACAAATGCTGCTGTGTCAGATGATCTGTGGAATTCCATCACATGACGACCTGCCGCTTATTTATCGAACAGGAGTGCATTCAGCTGACACGTTTTCCCGAGAGAAATATGTCAAAAGAATGTCAGAACATTACCCTACACGACTGGGTCAAATGTTCATTTTTCCAACATTGTTGTTACCTCAAAGAGCAATTCCCAAGTGCTGTACTGGACTCATGACTCAAAACATTTATGGAATTTGACCATGTTTAGCCTGTCTCTGTTTTTGTTGAGTGAATGCTTCTGATGAGATTTCAGAGAAAGCAGTCTATAACAACTAAACAAAGTAAAGGTTTTTTTTGTTTAGTAAAAAACAGTATGAATGAAAGCTGTTTTTTCTCTTTTCTTTTTCCATGAAGGTACTTTCCTGAGGTCCAAAAGGATGGCCTTACCAACCAGGTGAATAACCCTGAAGTGGGTGTTGACATCACACGCCCAGACACACTCATCCGTCAGCAGATCATGGCTCTGAGGGTGATGACTAACAAGCTGAAAAATGCCTACAATGGCAATGATATCTACTTTCAAGACTCAAGTAAGCCATTTGCCACTTCTGTCATACACACAAATAGAACAACTCACTACTAATAAGCTGTCTGCCTAACCCTAAGGCAAAGGTGATCAGCGTCAGTAAAACTGCAAGCAGAACTAAAGGTGCAAATAACAAAAATTGTATAATGATAATAATAATAATAATAATAATAATAATAATAATGATGATGATAATGATAATAAACAAAAACAACAACAAAAAATCCTTATCTTCCGCCAGGTTTATGAAATTTTGAGACGTCACACTGAGTGTGCAAAACCACGTTCTGTTTAACTGTACAAATGACACAATTATACTAATAAACAAAAAGTAAAGAATCACAAGTAAATACACACTGCTAAGTTCATTTTAGCCACTTGGGGGCAGTAGAAATAGACAGACACATTTTTTTAAACATCTTTGCAGATTTTTACTTAATGTCTACTTAATGAATAAAAGTTTAGCATTGAGTCTAATTTAAGAATTGTTTTAAGTCTCCCATAAGTTGATGAGAAATATATTTGAAGCTGAATGCTTGACTGTGTTAACCAGGCAGTGTCTGTTTATTATTTACTGTTGAGCATATGTGTAGTGTGTATACATTAGCATATCTGAACAACACTGAGTTTATGATACAACGTGCTGGCCATAAAATGAAGACAATTTAAGAGACTAAAGGAAAACAGAGAATGACACATTTCCCACCAGGTGGGTGATAATCATGTGATATTTAAACCCTTTAATTTATACATGAGAAAGTTCCACAGTGTCTGCTGGAGATTTTGAGCAATGTTACACTGCTATTGCAGTGCTGTGCTCATTCTGGCTTGTGTTACGGTATTGCAGGCGATGAAGGCAGTGGCTCAGGCAGTGGCAGCGGCTGCACAGAGGTATGTCCCACATACATGGACGGTACCGCTGCGACTGAAATCCCCGTGGTGAGAGCCGACCGGAGCGGGCCTGTGGATAACTCTGCCCCGCTCTGTGCACCGTCTGTAGCACTGCCAACCATGCTGGCCCTTTCAGCCTTGGCACTTCAGCGACAGTGGAGATAATGCTAGAGGAACAGGCTAAACATGGACAGCAGGTTTTTTTTTTCCTTTTTTTCCCTTTTTTTGCAGTTTTTGTATTCAGGCAGATTGGAGCAGACAGCATTCAGACTGCCAGCTTCAAGGCAAGAGGAGTCTGCTCTGAAAAAGAGAGCAGTCAAGCATCATGAGTTCCCACTTTCCCAAAGATTGTGCAGTGCCATCCTTAGACTTGATATGTTTTGGCATCACTTCACCATCTAACAGCGATGCCGCCCCTACTAACTCTGCTTCTGAGATTTTAATAAAGGTATTATTGTAGGTCTTAATGTGGAAAAATATAACACGCACTTTGATTGTTTTGATTTTTTTTTATTGCAAAAAAAATAGTTTATTGTGTGTTGGAAAAAATGTTGAGAATGTGGTCATTTTATACATGTATTATTTTTTTAAAGCAAAGGATCCTTTGATTTGATCTGAATGGAACGTGGTTTTAACTGACACCTTATTCCATTGTCATGAACTTATGTGCCAATTATTCATTTCTGATGAGAAGCAAAAGTATTTATCAAAACATAATGCTGTCATGTTTATTTTTAGATCAAATGCAGCTTCTAAATTGTGTTTCTCAATCATTTTAACTGTGTCATATGGCAAGATTGTAGTTAAACTATGTCATGGGTTGGTTATGCATCTGCACAGCTTTTAGCTATTCTCTTAAAAACCTTTCAGCAGCTGCCTTGTGCTTAAAGTCACTGTTAGGGTTAAGATTGACATTTTATATACTAATTTGCCTTGCAGCAAATTCATTATGTGCAAAAATATTCTCATATCAAACTGGATTCTTTGGCTTCAAGAGTAGATAGCCTGGACAGATTTATTATGGAGCAGTTACTCACATTTAGAGAAGGTGCCGCTAATATATGGGTTATGCTGTCAAGGTAGATGCTGCCTCTGCAGCGTTGTGGTGTGCATGTCCTGGTATAAAATATATTTATACCATGTCAAATATTGTGATAATATAATTAGTAAGTTAAGGGTTCCACAATGGGTCTCATGCAACCACTAAAATGTAAAAATGCAAACTTGTCAGTAAAGGAATAGTGCCTAAAACTAATCAAATACAAATGTAAAAGAGGTGTTTAAGTGCTGCATACAAGTGTTCTTCTCACAGCACAGAGGAGGCCATGTGAAGTCACTGAAAAGCAGGATTATCTTCTTTAACTGTGTAAATGGACATTTACCATTTTGCACTCAAAGATGATTGCTATCAGTTCTTGTGCTGCTCTAACCTTGATGTTAATTTACAGTAATTGGGGCTTTTAGCATTTTCAAAAAATACTCTAGAAATATTTACAGGATTTTGAGATGATTCATTAATTCTGTAAATGTTGTTTTTCCTCTTATTTTTAAGGTTCAGTAACCAAAGCATATTCTGTGTGTAAATGAACACTGTAGGACCAAAACTAAAGTACTTTGTGACAGTATTAACAAGTGGAAATTACAAATTTAAAAAAAAGAAAGAAAATTATATATATATATATATATAGATGTATATCAGCACAGTTGCAAAAGGTTATGGAAATATTAGGAGAGGAAGCAGCAACAGCACATAGTGGTTACTGGAAATGTAAAGAAAGGGTCTCTAAATTTATCTGGAAAGCTTGAATGGTTGTGTCTGCAGCACAGACAGGCTTGAAGCCGACCACAGTCACCTGTGAAATGAGAATCTGTGGAGACTGGACAGAGCTGAATGCTTCAGTGAAGCGCCTCACTAGAGCGTACTTACGGAGAATGTGAGAGGCCTGGCCGTTCTGAGGGGGGCGGACAAAACCAGCCTGTATGTACGTCCACTGTTCTCTGAGAGCCCGACAGGTTCATAACCAACAGGCCTGCTAAGCTTACATTTCCAAGGAATTAGCCTGTATTAAGTCCTTTGCAGCATATCACTGAATATTTGTTGAGCTTTTTCTTTATTTCATACGAGTCACTTTTTTTTAACCCACATTTATTTCAAGAATATAGAGGAAATATGTCAAAGTTTCATTTAAAATGACCCATTATTCTAAATTTTGATCTCATAAAATGCCCTTTTTATTGTTTTGTATCACTGAACTTTTAATATTTTTGCAATAAAATATTGAAAATGGATGTATGGTCAGACAAATTATGACTCCAAAAAATGCTCAGTTTGGGTTTTTTATGTTGTTATCTCTTTGCTTGTTTTTCAAAATTAATGCATTGCTGTATGATTTCAAAACTAATGAGGAAAGGTTTCTATGGGGTTTTAAAATCATTTCAAACTGAGGTGTGAAGAACTAGTTGAGCAAATATGCCTTACTGTTTTCTGGTGCAATTAAGATGATTGCATTTTTGTTTTATTGCTGTTCTTGAGAATAAATTCTTATTTAAAAAAAACCCAAAAATAATTTGTAATCATATATGTTTTATATATATTGATGATTGAGATGGTAAATCAAGCTCAAACTGGTTAAAGTAGAAATGCATTTAATTAAAGACTGATTTAAGAATGTGAGGTTCTTGGTAGAACAATCGTGTGAATCATTTGCTAACATGAAATTAGATGTAACAGCTAAAACACAACATGCTATTCAAAGACAAGATTATTATTCTGCTCTTCTTCACAGTCGTGACTGCAGACAGGGTGCTCCATTACTATGAGGTATGTTTGAGCACTCAAGCGCATTTCAGAACAACAGGTGAAATCTAGGCTTCTTCTGTGTACTTTCTATTTGTGAAATCTGCTTTTATCAGAGGTTCAAAGCCTCTGTTTCTCCGCTGACGCAGGTAGAGCACAAAGATAAGGAGAAGCACCAGGAGACCGATGAAGATTCCTCCCAGAGTGGAGCCCAGCACAAAAACAGCCGGTCCTCCATCTGCATCTGTATAGATGAAACAGGAGATGGAGATGTTTGCTGAAACCTTTGCAGTAGCAGGATCATTGAATATGAATGAAATCTGTAAATAAGATATTTGTTCCAACATAACAAAAAGAGGGTTTTTTTTTTATGTCCATGAGCCAGCGCCAGTGATTTGAAAGTGGTCAGCAGTGAGTTGATATTTGTTTTGAAACATGCAATGTTGCCCTGTTTTATTAGTGTTCACTGAAATGCCACACGTGTCTGTGGGGTATATTTAATTGAGAAATTTTGCCACAAAAACTATCCATTAAAACCATAATCTGTCATTTTCAGACTTGAACAGATCATGTTGGTAGTCTAATTTAGAAAATTCTGTTTATTTTTTTTCTTTAATAATTGTATGGGTTAGGTATGTCTACTCTTCATGCAAACCCAGGCTAACTCTTTGCTTCATGCACACTGTACACACTTGAGTGAAATCAATCTTTACTCTCACCAGTAAGAAATGACATCAATTTTCCAAAAATGTCCACCTGTCCCACCGATCAAAGTTATTCTTTCACTATTTGCTCACCATCCAGGGAAATGGCATAAGAATATCCCAGCTGCTCAGATGGAACATACACTTCCTCATTAGTAATGGAAGGGAAGAAGGGAACCATGTTGTAGTCTCTGTTGTGTCCAATGGGGGCCATCTCATCTGGGAAAGTGGCATTGGATGGGACAAACCTTCTCATCCATTCATCAAAAATGGCATCAGTGAAAGCATGGAGCACCTGCGAGGTACAAATGACAAATTTCATTTTTATTAAAATGAAAACAAAGTGTGTCAGAGATTTTTTATCAGAGGAAACCATTGAATTAGGTTTTCACCAGAAAGATGGGGTCATTGGCTGCAGAGTGAGCCAACGAGCTGGTTCCATTGAGCATTGAGTGGACAAGATTGTGAAGGTTGTCAACAGTTTCGTCCAGTTCTCCATCTGGTTTGTCGTACCCTTCGAGAGCATTTCTGTGAAGTACAAACAGCAGCATTAATTTATTTATTCTGTGAAAGAGGTGGCATAAATTTAACATCATTAACAATGGTAAACACTCCACTTTTACCTAAAGCTAAAGGAGGAGTTGGTGAAATAGGGAGGGCTGTCAAAGTCCCGAATTCCAAGACAGCTTCTGACGTCAGTCATTGTAGGCAGAGTCCTGTTGCCTTGCCGGATCATCCCTCTCTGTATGAAACCTTCACTGGTTCCATTACAAAGGGTCACGAGACGATTGTAGTCGTCGAGACTGGAAATAAATTAGATACACGTAAAGAATTTAAATGTTTCACCAACATGTACCATTAACATTCGTTAATTGGTTACACATTTTTAATACAATTACTGACAATTGTTTCCCTCCAATCAGTATTTTCTGCTAACCTGTTACACACCACCCCCCATCTGGAGAACCTGGACTGGTTACTGATGAGGAAGGGGTTGTCTGGGTTTCTGCCTCCCAGCAGAGTGTCAGTACACACATCACACTCACTCTGCCCTGTGGCAAAGTTCCAATATGGGATTGCAAAATTCTCATTGCCAGTAAGTCTCTGCAGAAGAAAAAGAAACACTCATGTTTGTATGAAAAAGTATTGCTAAATCAGCAACATGGCTCTTTAGGAATGTTTTATAGGGCCAACTCTCTCTCGTTTATATTTTATATATATAATTTTTAGGTATACCATTTTTTTATTGTTTAAGTCTGTCTTTTTTTAATGCATGAGAAGTTTAAAATGTCTTTGGGAAATATTGTAAGAATGATTTGTCTGTCAGTTTTTCACCAAAATGTTAGTCATCAGTAAGCTTATTGAATATAACATGCATTAATCTGAGCTTTAAACAGATGTCTCTTTGACAGGTCATTTATGTTTCATCAGTGAATTTAAACAAGAATTGTGCACGCAATTTAAAAATCTGATGAGCCCAAATAAAAAAAAATGCAAATTGTTGTGCAAAGGATACACTCCTCTACTCTCCACCACAAAAAAATGAAAATATAATATTTTAAGAGATGTTTAAAAAATACAAAAATAATACAAAATTCCAAATACCTGGAGTTCTCTTTCCAAACTCAGGAGGTGATACCTGTGCCAAGTAATGAATGCTGGCCCTTTGTGTGAGAAATCAATGGCTTTGAAGGGACGACCTGGACCTGGAGGAAAATGAATTGTTTCATTAGCTCCTCTTTAGTATCACAACAGTTCTGAGCTTAATAAACACTATATCTAATGCCTAAAAATATGAATTTTATAACAAACATATGAGAACGTAAAACAAAAAGTTAAGTAAAAGCATTCCTCTTATCAGTTTATATGTTACAGAATGTTTGTAGTTACAGTAAAAAAGGTCTATATTTGGAATTTGTCAGGCTTCATAAAACTTCATTAAAAAAGGGGGGGAATCTGCTATGTAGGTATAGTATTTGTCTTATTTGATCAATTCTAACACATATTTCTATTATTGTTATATTCCTGAAAAAAAAAAGCCACACATTTAATAGTTGTAGTGGTTTTGTGTAAATACGACCATGATGGTTTACCAAGAAGAGTGTCTCTAACAGAGTAGTAATGCTGCCAGACAAAGAAGTCATAAACGGAGATGTTGGCAATCTGTGGCTCTGTTCCATTTGGTCCGAGGAGTCCGAGCCAGTGCTGCGTGGCGATGACGTAGTCTGGGTGGATGCTGCTCTTGGCCAGTTCCAGAACGTCCAGGAACTCTTGGAGCTCTTCAGGGGTCAAGGAGTGGATATTCTTCCGCACGACGGGAGCTTTCCTCTGGTCACAGTTTGGTCCGGCCCAGCCAAACTTGCACTGGCCGCAATCATAACCTGCAAAATTACCTGCAATATAAAGAGCAAATTAATTGTCAAATCGTGCAAGTAAGTAAAGTTTATTTATAAAGTCCTTTTCACAGACATGTAGTCACAAAACACTGTACAACAAAATAATAAAACCTAAAAATGCAGTTTAAATTCAAAAGATAGAAACAGTTACTACTGCTAAGAATCTCAACAGAAGGTCTCCTTAAATAAAAAGCAGACGACAGACGAGGTTTAACACAACCCTTTACCTAGTTAAATCTAAGTCTACTTTAACCATTTATGGATTTAACTTTTCTTATTTATCTAAATTAGCTGGTCAGCACCCACCAGTACATCTGCAAGTCTGATTGAAGAATTTGGTCGGCCACCTCTCTCTGTCATCAACATTCCTTAGTCTGTACGGTCCTCCCCAGGGTTTGGTGTCGACTCGAACAGCAGTGCAGCTTCCTCTTCCCGACAGTGAGCCACACACATTGGCAGGGTCTGAGCCCAGAGCAGGGCAGCACTGCTTGGACAAAATCCCCTCCACTGTGCAGCACACTCGAGGAAACTGAGCCTCTGACAGGTCAGGGCCAAAGAGTAAACAAAGAAGACCAAGACCCAGAGCAATCATGATATATCACCTGTTTCTTTCAGTCAGCAGTGACAAATCAGTTTGTAGATCAAATCTCAGCTGTAATACGCTCAATTAGTTACCCCAGAAGAGTGTGGAATCTCACTCTGCTACGGTTCCTTGCTGTGTATCTTTGAATTAGATTCAGTGATAGGTTTAATATCTACAGAAACAACTCCTGCAGCTAAATCATGTTGTGTTCCAGTTGCCTCCATGCACATTAAGAAAGGCTCTGATTTCTGTTCTTGCTTTTGTAGAGGAGGATTAAGCCACTGGTCTTGTGATGATCACCTGACAGCAGAGCTGTGAGCCACACTAAGATCCGGATGAATTAACCAAGGAACTGCCTGAAGGAACTATTAAGGCAATGTATAGAGACTTTGTGCCAAAGGACTCCATTGTGATTTTTATTTGTTAGCTGTGGTTGAGTCATATTCAGCTATCCAAACAGAACAAAAATAGTTTTCAAATCAGTTCCCTGACTGCATGCCTAGTAAATCTAAATAAGAGACTAATCACTTTAATCCTGCCAGACGTTTTCTGAAAGTTTTGGAGCTTGTTAGTACAGGTTGGTTTTGAGCTTTTTGCTCTCCACATTTTCACCCCAGGTCTCAGCTGACGTCTTTTGTTATCCATGTGATTTGCAGGAAGAACAGCAGTAGAAGTATTACGACGTTGTTTCAAAGAACTCTTTTATCTTTCACACACTATTCATACAGTGTCACTGTCTGTGTGATTCCTAACAAATAAAGAGCATAATGGCACATGTCAGTATGAAACTACTGGAAAATGTTTGATATCCATCCATCCATCCATTCACTTCCACTTATCCTTTTGCAGGGTTGCAAATTTGTGCATGTTTGATATCACATAACCAGTGGCAGAAGAACTATGATATTTTAAATACACACGGCAGAAAACCCTACAATCAAAATGCAGGGACATTAATTGCTGCCTAAACTTAATACCTGGTTGTGCCACCCTTAGTAGTAACAACTGCAATCAAGTATTTGTGATAACTGGCAATGCATATTTCACATCGCTGTGGAGGACTTTTGTCCCACTCTTTTTCGCCAAATTGTTTTAATTCAGGCAGACTGGGAGCTTTTTGGGTATGAGCGGTCTGTTTAAGGCCATGCCAAAATATCATATTCTGATTCAAGTCCAGACTTTGACTAGGCCACTCCAAAGCATTCATTTTGGGTTTTTTTTTTATCCATTCAGAGGTGGACTTGCTGGTGTCTTTTGGATCATTGTTCTGCTGGCCAACCCAAGCTTTGGGAGCATTCTCCTTCATTATATTCTGATAGAGAGCAAACTTCAAGATTCAGTCGAGTCCTCCAAGTCCTGAAGCACTAGAGCAGCCCCAGACCATCACACCATCATCACCATATCTCTATTTAATCGGTGGCAAAACTTTTTTTTGGAGAAGTTACATGATGTGTACTGTGTCAGCAGGGATGGTAATCTGATCAAGATATTATCATAACAGTAGCGGTCAAAGTTTCCTTTCAAGAGTTCCTTGAAAGTCCTCTCTGAAGACAGAACAACTCCTTCTGATAATAGCTGAATAACTCTACTGTGTCCAAAAGACTTTTAAAGAGTGGTGTTAATGATGCTGTTTAGATTTCACTGGATTACATGTAACAAATTGTATTATTAGCAATCAGTGCTGAATGAAATAGAACAGAATAGCCCTTTATTGTCATTGTGCAACGAAATTCCTGGAGTTTTAAGAATGGGTCGCACCGTCTTCTGGGATACAAATGAAAAACAAATAATAGTAAACTAATAAACTTTGTTTATTTTCAACACTTAAAGAAGATTCAATTTGTCACTAACCACACACGCGGTTTTACTTGTGACTGAAAAGTATGAGTTCTTTCTCTTTGTGGGTTTGAGTTTTGATACAGTTTGTTTCTCACTGCCCTTAAGAAATAAATGTGTTTTACCCAGCCTGTTTTCAAATGCAGAACAACTAGAACAACTTTCTGAGTGAAACCACTAATCCTTACATTTAACAGACCCATACTATTACTTCCAGCAGTGGCCTTCCATGCGGCTGATGAGAGCCTATGTACATGTACTAATTAATGTCATGAATAGTCAGTTTTCCCCTACTGGGAAAGACTTCCTTTACCGATAGTAAAACTCAAACATAGGACAAAGAAAGTTAAAAATGAGATATCATTAACAGTAAATGTAAATGAAATTGATAAAAACTGTGTGCTATAACCCAGGCCTTTTTAATGTTAGGCCCACGGTCTGTACCAGTTGTGTTACATGCAACAAGAATAACATGTGCTTGCTTTTATTTCATTAGCATTTTTCATCATAACATAATAGACTGTGCTCAAAACCCATTAACCAACACAAAATTTCAAATAGCCATAATTTGAACACAAAGAAAACCTGTTTTAAGTGCAGCTCAGTCATACAATTCCCCCCTTTTCATAATGGGATGACATTCATAAAGAAAAGTCAGTAAGTATCCAAGTCACAGTATATTTAACTTAACAACTTTAGCTGTTGTTATGATTCAGTGCTATATGAATAGAAATGAACTGAAAACTGAAAATAGCTTAACAGAGGTAAAGTAAAAATAAACACAAGATTCATAAAGCAAATGTAATCGCGGCTCCATGAGAAAAGTCATGTGTGACCACTGCTTTCTTTATGCAACAGGCCATGTGAGGTTCACTGCAGTCAAAAGGATTAAGGAGCAGAACTCCCTGGAATTTCTCTGTTTAAATTATTTCACATCAGTTTCAGTAAATAAGTGTACCTAGTTGTGCAGATGCAGACTCACAGGCCGTTTGATTGTGGTTCATCACAGTCATGGCTTGTCATGTGTACTAAATGAGATCTGTTGCCACTGAATGGCGTGATATCTCACACAAACCAATAAAGAAATGTAAATCGCATCACAGACAAGATACGATCAATCAAACATTAACAAGAAAAACATGTTGTAATGGTTAAGCAAACAAAATTAGAGACGTGGGGGGAAAACAGAAGTGAACACAAACAAATCACTTTTAGTTAGAAAAGACTAAAATAAAACATCCTTAAAAAGTAAGTAAATTAAATGTATTTAATTAATTTGTTAAACATAGTGTGCAAATTAGGAAAACTTATGGGAGGAGTCTTTTGCAAGTAAATCCTAACATGGCATCATCCATATAATGGAGTATAAAGATAAATGTTATAAGGAGCGGAGCTCTAGAAGGACTTTACATCCCTCGGTGGTGGTAGTGGGGGTGTTGGTAAAGGGATGTAGAGCGATAGCTGCACATGGATTTGATGTGGTGCAGGACTTCTCATGAGTCATAGTTGAAGCATCCTGCTTCTGATAACAATTCAGGGAAAGAGGTGGAGACGTGGATTTGGTTTGCAGCGATCAGAGAGCAACAGAGAAAGAAACGGTTCTGAAGTTTGACACCAATGAAATGAATGGCTCGAAGAGGCTGTAGCAAAATGTGTTTGGTTTATCTGTAAGCATGAACAACCTGGGTCAGCTGATTGAGTTGGAAGCACAGAAAGTCAGATAAAGGAAAACAGAGGTTTGCTAAAGAGAGTCACAATAAAGACAATGTTTTAGAATCATTACTTCATTGGGCAACAAACAGCACGACTAATGGAGACGCTGAGTGAGTAGGTCTGTGCAGGTCATATATTGAATCTAAAATAAGGTCATTCATCAGCTTGTGCAATTACCTTTAAAAGCATGACACTGCTTAATTTCTGGTAACAAGATCAGCTACAAATATTTGTATTTGGTAGATTGTTTTTAGGTTCTTTGTCTTTTTAAAAAATGGAAAAGCAGAGTGACCTAAACCAAATCCCCCTTTCTGTCAAAGCTGGTGAGCATCCACTTAATTTGGTCTCAGTGGACCCTGTCAGTGGGTGACCCACAAACCCTCAAACATTCGTTTAAAATTGTGTTGACACGTGGCTTTAAAAGCCTGAAGTCACAGTACATTTTTTTCCTTTAATTTCAACATTTCAGAGTCAATATATAGTTATATAAATGATCGAATATACAATTTTATAAGCTATAAAATTATACAATATGTAATTATGATTTATTCATTTATGCATACTGATATGTTATGGAAAATAGCTTTAGGCCTAAGTTAAAAGCAGATAATGGTGGCTTATTAACATTACAGTGTCTGCCAACTGAATTTTATGAATTACATTCATCCATCAATCCTTTTTTAAACCATTTAATCATGGTGGCAGAGGGGCTGGAGCCTATTCCGTCTGTCATTGGGTGACAGGCAGGGTGCACTCCCACAATAGGTTACATAAAACACAGAGATAAAGACAGTTATTCGTAGTCTATTCCCAAATTTACAGTTACCTGTTAACCTAAAAAGACATGAGTGAATTGTCTAGTCCTAAGACATTTTATTTCGTTTATTTTATTCTGATTTAAACTTAAGTGGTGCAGAGTTTATAGAATACATTATTGATTTAAACCAGCCATCAAACTGACCCTGATTTAAAATGAACTCTGATACCCAATTATCTGCAAAGTGTTGAGTTCTTACAGCAAACTTATTAGATATGTGCAAAAGAAAACTCAACCTTTGATCAGTGTTTTCAGATACTTCAACAGTAGGTATCAGCTCTCCAACAAGATATATTCATCCTGTGAGAAGAAGATTTTGAGGAGAACGTGACAAGAAAGAAACAGTGATTTGCATCTAATGACCCTCAACTGTCTTTTCCTACACAGGTTTCAACTCTTCTCTCAGGTTCAACGTCTGCTTAATACTCCATGATGGATCTTCAAAACACACCAGGACAACAGTGGGAAGGAAAAGCTCCCTTTTAAAAGGTAGAAACCTCCTCCAGAAGCAGGCTCATGGAGAGGCAGCTGTCTGCAGCGATCAGTTGGGGGTGAAGTTTAAATAATACAGGCCATATAATCATCTATCAACTCCACATCTTATGATATGTTATTACAGTTATCAAGTCTAATGACAAACAAATTGCAATGTTTTCAGTTTTCAAATACTGAATTGAAGATTTATATGTGATATAATATTTTGTAATATAGAGTGTTGCATTTACTTCTGTTTATCCAATCATATGTTGTGGGAGGCCTGAAGCCTATCCCAGCTGCCAAAGGGTGAGAGGCTGGGTACATACTGGACAGGTCAGCAGTCCACTACAGAGCAAACACAGAAAGACAGAAAGCCATTCGTACTCACTGATTCTGAATTGTTCTCTCTATGGGCAATTTGGAATCACCATTTAGCCTAACCCCACTAACTGCATGTCTTTGGACCATGGGACGAAGCCAGAGTAGTCAGAAAGAGCCTTCATAGGCATGGGGAGAACATGCAAACTCTATACAGAAAGGCTGTGTGTAGAGTTTGCTTGAGCTAAGGTGGGAGATAGGGAGCATGCATTATATACATACATACACTACCAGCATTAGGGTGTAATTTCATTTCAGTAACTTATTTAAAATGACATGATGAGACCAATTCCAGTAATACTGATTTGAACCAGCTGTCAGACTGACCCTGATCTGATACCCAATTATTTGCAAAGTGTTGAGTTCTTATAACAAACTTATTATTATATTTCTGGTTACTTGATTTAAAATAATTTACCTTCTTCAAAATGTGTATATCAACAAAATACATTAGTCCCACAGCAAAAACAGGATGGGGCCAGAGAGAAAAACAAGCAAGTGACCATATTGCCATCTAGCACTAATTTTGAGAATGAACGGACATTTTATTTCAAATGAGAATGGAGCTTAATAATTGATATTTACAAAAGAAAACTCAACCTTTGATCAGTGTTTTCAGATACTTCAACAGTAGGTATCAGCACTCCAACAAGATATATTCCTCCTGTGAGAAGAAGATTTTGAGGAGAACATGACAAGAAAGGAAACCTGATTTGCATCTAATGACCCTCAATTGTCTTTTCCTACGCAGGTTTCAACTCTTCTCTCAGGTTCAACGTCTGCTTAATACTCCATGATGGATCTTCAAAACACACCAGGACAAATGTATCCATTCTGTCAAGTATCAATCCAAGATAATTACACATGGAGCTGAAACTAACTAATTGTTAGCATGTGGATGCAGAAATCCAGCACTATTTTCTTATCACCGTGCCACTTTGGACATGCGTCATAGGAATATGTGCTGACAACACAATAGAAGGCCTATTAGATGTTAAATTGAGGCCTCTTCAGTTAGATTTACAGAGAGGACGGCTCAGGATCCTAGAAACTGGTGAAAAACAACTCATTCAAAAGTTTTTCATTGTTTTATGTTTTACGTAACGTGAGGCGTCTCTCAACAACCCTTTCTTCAGTCTTTTTGGATTTCTCCTCCATATTCATATCAGTCTTTTAAATGAGCCCACACTCTGTACAAATGCACACAAACATGAAAACTCAAAGAGAGCAGAAAATAAACGATCATGTAACCCTTGCTGTGACTCAGATGTGAAACCTAACAAATATGACATTTCTATAAATCAATTAAAATTATACTCAATGTTTTACAGATGAAAAACTATCTGGGGTTCACTTTATGCCGGGCTCACACTGTGCGATTTTTGGCCCATTTTGAGCCGATTTTTGAGTCGTGCGACCGTTTTGGCGATCGGCCCGATTTTGGCCTTCATCGTGCGTCGTGCATCGTGTAGTATACGTGGGGTAACGAGAGGCGATTAACACCTCACGACCAGCTCCCGATCATCAATCGCTTGGTCGTGAGGATTTCAAACCTGTTTGAAATCCTCGCGACCGTCGTGAGGGTGTCACCGCAGCTTCTCGCACTGCGCACGCGCAAACACAAATGTCAGCGAAAAAGACGGCGCAGCACGGGAGTGCAGCGTGTGATCTGGACACAAGCGATGGAGGCACAACTTGTAGAACTATGGCAAGCTCACCCGAGCCTTTTCGATGTGGCCTCACAAAATTATCACGACCACAACAACCGTGAAAATAGTTGGATTTACATTGCTGCTCAATCACAGCTGCCTGATCAATGTTTTTAATTAGCAATTTAGCAAAGTTGATGGTGGTGGTGTGCGTGTCTATGTGAGTGAAAGACAGAGAGGGAGCGACAGATTTTCTGTTATAACCTTCATTTTATGGACGCACAGTGTGAGCACTCAGGTCGCATCAGAGCATCGGGCCGTATAGTGTGAGACCCTGCATCGTGACCTGTGAACTTCTAACCCCTGCGAGTCAATCGTACAGTTTGAGCAGGAGCTGAATCGCGCGACTGAAAAAATCGCACAGTGTGAGCCTGGCATTAAGGTAATACAGGTCATAGTATCATCTATATCATCGTCATATCTTCTTTCAGCCAGCTAATCAAATCACATTCTTAATTTCTTCAAATTCTGAAATAAAGCTTTAAGTGTATGATAATAATATCTGATTCAAGTTTGTTGGGAGTGTTGGAGCCTGTCGCAGCTGCCATAGGGTGAGAGGTAGCGTACACCACGGACTAGTTGCCAGCCGTTACACAGCAAACAAGGAAAGACTGACAATCATTTGCACTCACATTCACACTCATGAGCAATTTACAATCATCACTTGACCTAACTCTACAACCGTATGTTTTTGGACTGTGGGGTGTTTGTGTACAAGTAATCCACAAACACCCCAGTCTGCTTCAGCCAAAAAGTGGATTTGAATGCAGCAACCTTTTGCTGTGGGGCAACAGTGATAACCACCATGCCACCATGCTCCCACAATACAGACTATTATCGCACATCATATTAATGTGTTCTACCCCCAAACTTCTTTAAAGTACCTTTATCTAGAGGCAGAGATCTGCTGCTGTATATTGAGTGAAACCAACATATAAAATAAATCTGACCCACACTCCTAATGCACTATAGCTGTGGCCTTTCATGTGACAGCTGGCAGTTAAAGTCCATGTAATAATTAAGGTTAAGAAGAGTCTGTTCTCCCCTCTTAATTGAGAGATTCTTATGAAATTCACATGATGGGAAAAACTTTATATAAAAGCTAACAATCAGGCACATTATTATTATAAAATTAGTAGTGGAATGAAGATCACAAAATAACAGAAAAAATACTTAAAGAAATACATAGTAATACCCAGCTGTCATAGGAACAAGACGTGGGGTACACCCTGATCAAGTCAAACACGAAGCTAACACAGAAAGACAGTCAGTCATACTAACATACAGATAATTTAGGATAACCAGTCAACCTAATATACATGTCTTTGAATAGTGTGAAGAAGCTGGAGTGCCCAGAGAGCGCTCATACAAGCTTATAGAGAAGATGCAGACTCTACATAGAAAGCAGCAGCCAGCAAATTCAAAAATAGGTAGCCAAGATAAAATTATACTAAGATATAAATTACATAAGTAAATTATTTTTGAAAAACAAAACATGATTTATTTGTTTAATTTTTAGCACATTTATTATATTTATATATACTAGCAAACCCCCCTGCACAGAGATGCCAATGTGATAGGGAACATAGATACTTACATGCGCTATGACCATTATAGTATAATTTCATTTCAGTCACATATTTAACCTCCTAGGACCTGGCATCCACATATGTGGACATCACATTTTGGGTTATTTAGACCAAAATACTCAATTTTGCTCTACAAGGGCCTGATATCCACTTACGAGGACATTATACTGCTACTGTTCTATCAAAATTTTAAACGAATATCCTCATATGTGGCTCTGATTTTTCATAAAAACAAAAATAAGGTAAAAAAAAAAATCTGGTAATTCTTTGTTTTTACATTCATTGGGCCCCAATATGCCCAAATATCAAAGAGAAATTAAAAATGCATGCGGTGGAAGAGTTCAGGTCTTATGAGGTTAAAATAACATAATGAGAAAAATTCCAGTAATACTGATCTGAACCAACCATCAGACTAACCCTGATTTAAAATTAACTCTGATACCCAAGTATGTATAAAGTGATGAGTTCTTATAGCAAACTTAATATTATATTCCTGTTTTTTGACCAAGTTATTACTTTGAAATCATTTATCTTCTTAAAAATGTGTACATCAACAGGAATACATTATTCCTGCTGAAACACAGGATGGTGCCAGAGAGCCATGGAAAAACAAGGCAGTGCATATAATCACATTCAGCTCAAAAATTTTTAAGATTATTTTATATCAAATTACAGCAGAGCTTAATAATTTACAAAATAAAACTCAACCTTTGATCAGTGTTTTCAGATACTTCAACAGTAGGTATCAGCTCTCCAACAAGATATATTCATCCTGTGAGAAGAAGATTTTGAGGAGAACATGACAAGAAAGAAACAGTGATTTGCACCTAATGACGCTCAATTGTCTTTTCCTACGCAGGTTTCAACTCTTCTCTCGAGTTCAACGTCTGCTTAATACTCCATGATGCCTGAGGACGGCTCCTAGAAACTGGTGAAAAACAACTCAAAGTTTTTTATTGTTTTATGCTTTACGTAACGTGAGGCGTCTCTCAACAACCCTTTCTACAGTCTTTTTGGATTTCTCCTCCATATTCATATTAGTCTTTTAAATGAGCCCACACTCTGTACAAATGCACACAAACATGAAAACTCAAAGAGAGCAGAAAAGAAATCATGTAACCCTTGCTGTGGCTCAGACATCTCTTTCACAAATGCAAATTTAATTCTTATGAAAACAAAAACTGAACTAAATTAAAATTATGGTCACTTAAGAAATGAAATGCTCTCTGAGGTTCATTTCAAGTTAAATCTTTACTCATATCTCTTTTTTTCTTATATTGAGATAAAACTCCTATCTTTTATGATAACATTTTAGTACTGGTATGTTAAGTTTAGTTCTTAAGAATTTGGCAAAAATGCACCCTATGACTGAATCACATATGTTTACTTTAAATAAAATCTTGTTTTTACATTTCTATGAGCTTCATCTTCACATTCTTAAAGAATATCATCGACACATAATATTTTTTTTCTACTATCTCAAGTACAATTTTTTGTTTTTTGTCTGCGATTGATCACAAATGCCTAAAAATTGCAAAGATGCAGTGCAAATATCAGCCCTTGTGGTATCTGGCATTTGGTGGTATTTCATCTTTATATTCATACTGACAGTGCATATAAGAATGAGGGAAAAAAAGATGAGGTGGATGCAGTGTCTGTAGACAATAGCATGGGGGCAGTGTTGCTGTATGTGGTGGCCTTGGATCACTGGAACGACCGGTCCTAACAGTTTGCATTTCTTCGGGATGCTCCACCAAATATGCCATGAAATAGTCTAGGATTGGACATCTTTGTACTTTAACTGTCACCATTTCAAATCTCAACCATGCCAAGCAGTGACTGACAGTATATACAGTGGATTGGGAGGTATGCAGTCATGTGAAATGAGTAGCCTGTATAGAGTTTTAATCCTCTTTAAGACTGCTATCCATCTCCAAATTAATATCTAGGGGCCACATACCCCTCTGCACTAGTTTGTACTTGTATAACCCACTTCTCTAGCAAACTGATCAAATGATTCACTGGAAAATAAGATTAATAGTTAGGCTTCAAAGCATGCTTCAGGTCCATTATTTGGGAGATTCCAGTGATATACTCATTACATTATAAAGCCAATTCAAGGGCAAGCAGCATGAAGAGCTGTGTCGTAGATTAATTGCCATTAAAGGTCAACATGCGTTCAAATTGATGAAGATACTATTCAATTTTCATCAGTAGCAAGTGCATAGTATATGGGAAATATATAATGCTCATTACATGCATTTAAATGGGTCTGTCCTAATTACTAATCAGTCTCTTGTACTATTAGAGATGGAAATTAGAAATACAAAACAGACCCCTGGGCATCATTCACTCAGAATATATTAGAGTTTTCTTTTATCCTGGAGTTGGCATTGTGCAGAAGAAAGCCTACAACTCTCCAAACTTTGCTCGATGTGGTGTCAAAGACACGACTCTCACGTTTTATTACTTAAGCTAAAATCTCTGGTGGTGTGTAACACTGAGGAGCAATTGTTTGTGAACATAAGAGAGTAGTGTGATATATTTTTGTTCAAATAGCTTCTAAAAAAACAAAACTATACTGTTTATTTTGCTATGCCCCAATCAGAATATTGGCTAGACCCTTCAGTGATTCTTTCTTCAGTGATTCCCGCCCACCTCTCTGGCAGCTTACCGATTTACATTTGAGCATAATGCAAGCATTAGAGGAGGCACAAGGCAGCCCTGATAAGTTACAAAGTGCTCCAGGGGTAAACCTCGTAAGAGAGGGTTTGGAGTTATTTACAGCGTTCAAATCCTTCAAAAATTCATGTCTGGAGGATGAGATTGGTTTTGCAGTTGATGCTTTGCACACAAAGCAAACACAATGCACACGGAGGGTGTTTAGCTGTAAATGACCAGATGACATTAATTCTAATTGACTGATCTCATCCCATGCTTAGGACCACTATGTATGATACTGCACAGGACACAAGGGTCCTGTCAAGGCACAATGTTACACACAAAGCAGCAAAACAGAAACACTAAGATTGGCTTAAGAACTGAGGAACACAGAAGACTGAAAATGATTTTTAAATGCAATTTAATTTTCAATGAAGCAATACTTCCTACTTGTGTGGCGTTTTCTATTCAAAGATATGTTTTTGATTGTGCAATTCTCATAATAAGAGTACTAAAAAATTGCAAAGCCATTACAAAGGAGGTTAAAGGCAATGGAATTCCTTTTTTATCAGAAATGCTTTCTGTACAGTTGTTCCATTTGAAATGCATTTAATTGCAAATAGAAAGAAGAGAGAGAAAGCCAACAATGCAAGAGGCTGAAGCATTTTTCTCATCTTCTTTGAGTGAGCGTATTCAAATCTAAGCGGGCAGACAATGAGGGAAAGGAATCGTGCTCTGAATAGCCTCTCTCTCTCTCCTTTTCATTCCCAGGCCAATCCACAGCCTTCGTCTTCTCTGCTGTCAGGGGTGGGCTTTCTACTCACAGCTCAAACTTCCTAGCCATAGTGGTAGAACAACACATCCACTTGATGGCACAACAGTGGCACACATGTAGGTACTATTCATTGTGTCATTATGTGAGACCTGTGTGGGAGTCTGCGACTGTGTGGAAATATCATCTATGACAATCTACATGACATACTGGGAGTTGATGTTGTGCTTTAACCAAGCTGTTCAGCCACTTGTTTGACAAGGATGCAGCTCCTCACATCATCCGGCTCTGGCAGGCCCGAGCTCTAAAGCCATGGCCAAGTCCTGACCCTGGAACCTCGCTCTCCCCACTCATTTCACCGAGGGGAGGAGTATCTGGGGATCATGGGGCACAAAGTGCTTGAAGCCTGCGCCTTTGTTGGGGCAAGCCGGTAGAGAACACCCCCAGCAGATATGCTGACAGTCTCATGGGAGCAAGAGAAGAAGTTAAAGCAAAAAAGTGCACCCTTCAAACTTTCCAGTGCAGTTCGAGGAATTCTATTTTTTCTCAACAAAGATTTATACATATTTATACATGCCCAAATACTGATAGGAAGGTGGTAGAAAAAAAAATCTTGGAATTGCAGAGGTAAACTATATGTAAATGCCATAAAGTAATAGACTTGTAGTGCAAATCACACCATTTTATCTTTAATTTTGCTTTCGTACCCTCCCCACTCACCCCCCCATCCTCTTTCCTCTGGCTTAAAGGTGCATCAGAGATATGCATTTAAGCATATTCAGAACACGGGGCGTGAAATTAAATGTGTGGCAGAGTGAGAAAAATATACAGACGCTGGAGATGCCTTAAAAATAGTCATTTATGCAGATGGAGAGGAGTGAAATCATTTGCAATGGGATGACCCTCTCTCCAAGCATTTCTCCCCTCACTGTTCTTCCCTAATCTTGCTCTGTATCTTCATTTTTCATTGAACTCGCCAGTTTGCTGCTAAGCAGCCTTGTAGATAAGGCAAAGTGCTAAAAGGAGACGACAGAAGGAGCTCAGTGGGCCCGTTTCTATTGCACTTTCACCCAAGGCAATGGGCAGAATTTAACGGATTCCTTCCAACATATGTTTTTGCCAGATAAGTAAACAGTGTGTGTCGGAAATGAAAAAAAAGCATTTGCAATTTAATGACATTACAGCTCCCAGCTTAGCCCGCCGTGCTGCGAGGCGAGGAGCAGAGAAAGGGGAGAGCGGAAGAATGGAACCGGGTGTCATCAATGTTTTTTTTTTCTTTTCCCTTGCAAGCAGCAGCACTGAATTCTTCTTATTCTTTTCAAGCCCCTTCCCTTCTCCATCCCTTCCTGCTATTTTGTTCTTTTGCCCATAGTTTCCTCGCCTTTGTCAGACTGAAATTATCTATTATTTTATTCAGAAAACTTGCCATTCCCTACCATTCCACCCTCTTCAGCATCTGATTCTCTCAGAATTTGGGCTAAAACACATCTGCCCTGGCCACGGGTGCTCTCTCTCTCTTTCACTTACTCCCTCTTTATTTCTCTCAACCCCCTCCCTTGCCCTCCTTTGTTTGGCTTCATCAAAGTGTAATAGATGCTTGGCACAATAAAGAAGAGCAAGCCTCCATGTTTCCATAATGTTTAGACTCGGTGTGAGGACCACTGATGACTTAGAAAGAGAATCACCTCAGAGTCTATATTTCAGTGGCTGTAAATGATCCATCCGTCCTATGTAAAACTCAGTGATTTCCCTCTTTTCTCCCTACTGGCTGTCAGACAGCCGCCTTATTATAGAAGGCTAATTGTGCAGGAAAGCAGATTATGAGAGTGGTAGGATGTACTCCTTGACCATGTGCTAATGTGATGACAAGTTTGGGGACCCTCTAAGCAAAAGGCGTCGCACGCCAGGGCACTTTTGGCACTGGCTATAATCTGCCTTTGGTATTAACTCAGCAAACCGGCTTGTTTGAGTATGGATCAATCGCTCGCTCATTATTTTTACAAGAAAGCTTTATATTCAAGGCGCTTTCCTGGTGTTGATCTCTCATTAACCATGCTATGTAAATGCACTGGCAATCCCTGTGTAAGGGATACGTCACCCCAGGGCCCAGGCTTGCAGAAGCATGTTAAGGAAAAGAAGGGCCAGGAAATTTGGGTCAGTTGCCTTCGCCAAAACTTGAATTTCAGGTTTTCCTCAAAGCCCCCTGCTCAGCTTTTCTCTTTTAATGTGTTTTTGTTTGGTGATGTTATGTTTTAAATGTCAGCCCTGGAGCTGTCCAGCAATTTAGTACGCGTAGAAAGCCTTGTCTTAGTGTTGCTTCCAAGTCTTCGTGTTACCTCTGTAATCGCTGCTGGCTGCAACATTACACACACTCCATTCACCCATGGTCTTTTATCACCTCTCTGTGTATTGACTGTATAGGTAAAAGGTTAGATAGGGTCAGAATGAACTGATAATATTACAGGTTAAACAGCAATGCCTGCCTCATTTTGTTATATAGCATTAGTAGCTACTTGCTACAAGCTCACATATTTATCTGAGCAGAAAGGACCTGACATATGACACTGGGTCTTGAATCTGCATGAAATGAATTAGCTGTCAGGAAGCATTGTGCATCAAATTAAGGGGGAAATATTTCAACTTGTTTACTCATTTCTTACATGCGCACACAAACATCCAACAATTCATATTGCTCAGACATCTGTTTGCCTGACAAGAGATCCTGAGGCACGTGGTACGAGGAGTGGAGGATTCTGCCATATTTGGCTTCACTGTGCACTGGCATGGTGAATGACGCAACAGGAAAATGAACCTGACAGCACCAGGCATCGGCTCGGCATTTCTTTTGCGCCCTACATACATAAATCTCTTATTATTGCTCTGTGTTCGCTATGTATATTTTTACACCTGTCTGCATCAATATCAAAGTAGAGGTTTGGTTTTAGACATTCAAGTTCATTCGTGTCTCCTGTGAGAGTTTATATGTGGAAGGGAATAATTCCAAGGCTTCTTTCTATGTTGAAAAGGACTGTCAAAGGGCACTGTTCCACTTGACCCATTTTATTTTTCATACAAATAACTTTAGTGTGCTTGAATTAGCATGCTGGAAGTTGCAGAGTTGCATGGATGTTGTGGGACTGGCTGTGTATTTACTTTAAAATGTTAATGGCTATTAGCAGGTGAGGGAGCTATTTACTTTGAGTAAAACTCTATACATCTTACATGTGGATTAAAAAAACAGAGACATCTTTAGAGAGGAGCACCTCTCAGTGGCTCAAAAGAGAGAGAGAGATGTCCCTCTATATGCAGGTACTTCAGCAGCTCCTAGCCTTGTATCATCTTTGTTAGCAGCACAGCGAAAGTGAAGGCCAGACTTTTGATTGCTTTCCCCATTCACATCCTTTTATAGATCCCTTTTCTTCCCACACACAAGCAAACAAAGCCGGTATAAATACTACGTTCAAAAGCCATTACCTTCAATGTAACCCTTTTGCTGTAACAAAGAACATAGAAAATTTCCACAACACAATTTGACTAGGCACAGCGTGATGGTGTGGCTAAAGAGTATGGGATGTCTGAAGGACCCCTGCATGTGATGTCTGGTAGGACCATACATAATAGATTTGTTCTGAGGACCTTCACATTACTTCACAATTAAGGTATGAAGTCATGCTCCTTCATCAGCATAACTAATAGCACATTTCATGAACCGGCCATGTTTTCGAGATTAAAGACGCGTTTTGCATGTGTTGGATTTTCTGCCGAATATGATAAGGTGCCCAAACAAATTATTGCTTTACTGTCATCAAGGTGCGTACACTAGCGTTCTTTATATCGTCATTACTAAGGCATCCATAAAGTTGTTCCAGCGCATTACACCATGGCTCGCTGTGAAACTGAGTGCGGAAAAAACAATCTGACAGCCACAGTCATGAGATCAGTGTCAAGTCTATTAAATAAAGCGCTGCACCTGACACTATAAAATTCAATACAAAAAATAAACAGCTATGAGAGTAATGGAGTTTAGGACAATGTCTTTCTGAGAGAAAAGTAGGAGAAAAGTAGCATAAGCCAAAAGCCAAAATCCCAGTCCTCGTCCAGCAAATGCACTCTTCAGGTTCCCGACATTTCAGTACACAAAGATTAGTTCACGGAGCGACATATCATTTGGCAATGATCTATTTTGCCACTGTTAATTACAACAAGTCTGCACAATTTGACTGCTAAACCATGATATCACAATGCAGGGTATGAATCCCAAATCAAGCTTTGCACACCATAATCCTGTTAAAATGTAATAAATAATCCCTGTGCATTAATGTTGGCAATATTTCATTTTAATAAGTTCTTGTAAAATCGGGGGGGGGGGGGGGGGGGGGGGGGTGATGGCATTACAGCTCACTCACTTCAAGTGTGGTTGTGAGTGTGCAGGAGGAAATCATTCCTTCTCATTAAAGGTGCAATCTTCGAGCCCCCCAGATCTTTGTTGTAATAACTGGGAAAAATAATCTCTTTTATTGATAGGCACATGTAGAAGAGAGTATGCCAACTGACAGGTACTTATCTTTTGCCTGTGTCCTGTGTTATAGAAAGATATAATTCTTTGTGACTGCTCCTCGGGGCATCAGCTCTTCAACTTCATTATTTCTACTTAAGATAGATATATTTTTCCTTGAAAACCTGAGAATTAATACGAGACCCAGCAATCTCAGCCAGCGGTCATTTGGAAATGGAACAAAAAATGTCATGTCAGTTTAAAGAACATTTGTTAAGGCTGCTCGCTGACATTATTCTAATTTATTGATGGATTCATAGAATAATCCTATGCCTCATGTTTTGGCCTATTAACTTAATGATTTCAGTGACTACCTTGAAGCTATACGATCTTTATATAAAGTTAAATCTTCTCAAAATTGTTACTTTATCGACGTAAACATATGCAATTCTTTTTTCTCTCTCTCAATTTTATACCTGTGTACAGTATTCTCAGATTTTATGTTTGCATACCACCCTATGTAATGCCTGAACATGATTTCTGAAATAATGTTCCTCCTCATGCTCAGCATGGTTAAAAAGTCATTAGTGCAATGAGTTCCTTTAGTCAGCAGTGGGAGCTTTAGAGTCAGACAAAATGCTAAGAGGAAGGTCTGTTTCGCTTTGAATGTTTCTCTCTGTTTTGGAATTAACCCCGGATAAAGTGGACACTCTTGTTTGCCTTTACAAGCTGGTGCACAACACAGTTCTCTGTCTACAGACTATTTGAAAATGAAGGTTTCACCTAATAATTATTAAGGGATTTGGGTAGCTGGGTGGGAGTAGAGGGGATGAGGGAAATATCTATTCATTGTGCATTTATTTTATTCTTATATTTACAGTCTTAAAAGACATGGTATTCTTTGTGTTTAGCTTTTTTTATGCTGGATCCTTCATATTTTATTTTATATTTCAAAAAAATGACAAAATCTAATTTTCCCATATATATTTTTCCCTTTCCTTTCACATTTAAAAAAAATCAAATGCTAACTGGAGAAGGGTGTTAGATGATAACTCATCCTTGTACCGCAAACTGCATATTTCATGAAGGCAGCAGAATAAGAATTGGCGTTAAAGCACATGTTTTACACAAAAAAATGTAAAATAATTCACATGTTGTATGGGCCATGAAGAAATAAATGTCAATACAACATTTTTACCTTTGTGTGATATAATACATCTAAAATATTTCTTTAATTTTGTACAGTTTTGACAATTTATTGTTAAAAGTGTGCTCCTCTATAGTCATCTACTTACTCTAATTCATTTATTATGTTCTCATGCTTGACTCAGTGGCAGACTCCTTATACAATCAAGATTAAAATATAACACGGACTATTTTTGCATTTACACACATTTAAGGTTTGAGAAGAGTAGCGGTGCAAAAGGAGAGCCGACACAGAACATATGGAAACCCTTTACAATAAACAATATTATTTGAGTTATTTGAGGACCCTGAATACAACTAACTTTTTATTTCCTGAAATAAATTCTTCATATATAAAATTTGTGCATTAAGCAAATGAATTTGTTTGAGCTGTTACAAAGCCTCGAAATATTAGAGTTAAATAATCTGCAGGATCACAATTTTTATTTTATTTCATTCTGTCAATATGAGGCGGGAATGTTTTCATACAGAAAAGCGTTCAAGTTTTATTTTCAAGATTCTCCAATTATAAAAATTTACCGATGTAAAAGATGCACTAAAATGTATGCCAACAAACCGAAATAAATAAAGTGGGGTTACGATTTTGCTGCTAAAGACTGTACAGACTGTAAGTGCAGGTTACTCATCTCACCTGCAAAACTCACGATCACCTCAACCAGCACCCCTCCCGCATGCACCCATTTGCCCCCAACCTAATTCAAGCATCCCCTCTCTGAACTCCAGCACGGGTCCATCTACTTATTGCATTATGTACTATTAAACAAACTTGGACTTCTTAAAGGCAGAGTCAGACTTCAGAGGCTGTGTGCCATGTTTATAGGGATGGACTGTACAGTACACAGAGATTTCTCATTTCTCTTGGTGACCTTGGGCACAGTGACATGTATGGTTTTGAGGCTTTGATTTGCCATGTTGAAGTGTTGCGGAAAAGGTGCAATGCAAGATAATTTTGGCATTTTTTTCCCCCTCCTGGGAGCATAGAGAAGTAAGAAATACAGCAGTTCATACTCTGGAGATTACAGGTAATATGGCACACAGCCTCCATAAACATTCTTGACCCAGCCTGATGATGGAGATATTGCTTCAGGAGAGACTTTTCACACTTTGATTTGCCTAAAATGAGATGGAGAACTCAGTGATCAGACTCTTTGAGGTTCCTCGCGGAGAAGCCAGCACTGGCTGTATATCTCCCAGCATTACACACATGCTATGACAACCAGGTGAGCAAGAAGCACACTCCTGCAAACAAATTGAGAAAATATCCTCAAACAGATGATATTGATGTATTATTCATGTCAGAAGAAATACTAAAATGATCCATCTCAGGCCATTGAAGCCAGGTGATAATCCACTTGCTTGTGGGGCAGCCCTTGGCGAATTAGAGATGAGGAAACCATTGTAGATCCCTCTAAGGTCAACATGGCTGAACTGGTGATACATATGTATGTTAATTTGCCTAATCTCACTTCTACAAATGTCTTACAGGCACATAAAGGGTTTAACACTAAGACATAATGATATCAGGGCATCAGGCGGGGGCTTATGAAAACACAAGGCAGCCATGGCTTTAAATCTTATGTAGAAACCTTTGTATTGACTGTCAATATCTAGAGTAAAATACCAAGGCATGTATTCTCTGGATTTTTTTTTTCAGTGAAAACATTAATTTCAGCCATTTTTTTTCCTATTAAAAATATTCTTTAACTAGTCACAGCTTAAATAAAAAAGAAGTCTCTTTAATTTGGTTGACTTTAAAATATTTTATTAATTTTTTGAGTGTTCTCTGAATATTGGACTATTATTTTCTATGAATAACACTTTAGCTAAAAGCACTTCTCATGTCAGATCCCTACTGCCAGTTTTGCTCAGAGTTTAACAGACATCAATAAAGTCTAAAATTAATTTACACCCTGCTCTTTAGAAAGAGAAGTCCTTATCTCATGTACACACTTCAGATAAATCAAATAGACATAAATGCTTTCTATGCCTCACTCCCTTGATTCCAACAAAAGGCACTGTACCTGACGGAGGGCTGCTACTGCACTACTTTCGGTTTAGATAAAAGAGTTATTTAATCTTTATTTAATCTGAACAACCCTTTGAATCCCCCCAGTGTTTTTTAACAGTTGCTCACAATGATTAGCACCTTCAAATGTTTTTTATTTTTTTACATTTTGATTACATCATATGCTTATCATGCAGCTCTTTCTGTGGCCAGATTTAACTTTTTTTTCAGACAAAGAAAAAGTGTAATGAGAAAAGTTCACCTACTGAAAAAAAGGATCGCTCTTAATTGCAATTACAAAACTAAGGATAAGGATCAAAAGTCAAGAGAACCTGGAATAATTACCCCTAATAAGTCTGTCAGTTTAGCTTGGTTATATATCCAAGTATTTAGACTTTTAATCATCCCCAAATCATTCCAACTATTTATTATATCGCCAGAATCTGATTTTATTTCTCCTGGTTTTCCTGCAAGAGAATCAACATTTTATAGGGGGAGAAAAAAAGTTTTCTCCCACTTTTGTTCCATAGTTATATCTCCACCTTTCCCATTGAGTTCCCCTCTTAGTCAGAAAAAACATAGGCTATCTATTCAAAAGGCATTTAGTCCATTTCTTTCTTGGCCGGTAAACCTATTCATCAATTGTTCTGGCTTGTAGATTGCATTCTAATGCTAATCTAGCGTGTTAAATATCTTTTTGTTCCCCTTTCACCGTTTTGTCATTCAGTTTATCCAGTTTTGGCCACCCATTTTATTTATTTATGCGCCTGCTTCTATTCATGCGCTCATGTATTTTTTATTATGTTGTTTCACTGTCATGCAGTGTCAACTCACTCTATTCAATGTGGGCTACTTGAAGGGCTTGGAGGGACAAAGCGTGTACACATTGCACTGCTATTCACTCCGGCCAGCTGGATCGACTGAAAAAAACCTTGTGAAAAGAAATCCTCCACAATGGACACAGAAGAAGTGCACAATGCTAACAGTTTTCCAAATACCACTGATTGCTTTCATCACAATGAGGGAAAGCAGCCGCTTTTGCTGAGCTCCACTTCAACAAACAACACTCTCACAAAACCTCCCAACCCACGTTTTGTTCCCAGACAAAACCTCCTCGACCGTCTAAACGCTCCCAGAGTTGGAAAAAAGTTCTTTCAGCTTTCTTCCTCTTTTCCTCAAGAAAAAAAATATAATAAAAAAAAGGGTCAAAGAAAGAGAAAGAAATGGTGGCTGAACTCGCAATGCGGATTCTTTCACAGCCTCCGGGACGATCTCTGTTTTGATCCGACAGTTTTGCCCTTTTATGACACCTCCAAAAAATACGCTTTGTCGTTCGTGACACGTCATTCAGAATTATCTCATTACAAAATGAAAAAGAACGAGGAGTTCTTTAAAAAAAAAAAAAGGAAAAAAAAAGAGGCCTAACCTGGAGGAAAGCGTCAAATTCCGGTGTCAAAAAGTACACCTTTTTTCCGCTCTGCGCTTTTCTACTGTGAACTAAACACAACGCGCTGTTTTCGAGGCCAAGAAGGAAGTTCCGTAAAAAGAAGAGATCGAGGTGTTACAATGGAGAACATAGCGGTGAAAGGGTTTAATTAACCGTGACGGAGATAATTATCCCTGGACTGTCCAAATTAGTTTTGCATAATCGCTCTGATCCTTATGAATTAATCTCTTAGTGTAGTCTGGTAGAAGCGCTTTGCTTAAATTACACATTTTACTTAAAAAAAAATCTACGTGCGCGGTAATGCACATACACACCTGTTTTACGCACGCACGTGCACGCGCACACGTGACTACACGGTCCTTAAAACGGGTGATAAGCATTTATATATTTGTCTTTAAAATTTAAATTATTCTTCTTTTAATTTGCATTAATTGCGATTGCTGTTTGGAGTTGTTTTTTTTAACTGAAGAGCGCGCAGCTCAGGCTGACGTAGAGCATAAAAGACGTGTTTGTTCTGCAGCCTTAAAGCAGCTCTCTCTCCTTTTTTTCTTTCTCCTTGGGAAAAAGAAAGCTCAGAGTACCACACAGTTTTATCTTCCTTCCTATTCACGATTAAAATTGTGATAAATAAGGTTTTGGCTCTTGATAACAATGGGCTGATTTAGATTTCCCCCCCTAGTAATGCCATTCAATGCGCGGACAAAAGCGGCCTTTGGAGGATACCTTACACTTCACCTGGACTGAGGAGCAAGAGCAGGAAAAAGAAAAGATAACAATCTTGTTCATCTCATCAAGAACTACAGCCGCGATTCCCTTCCGTTTAATCCGAATACGCTTTATTGTAGTCCTTTGCTGAACAAGTGAACAGTAGCAATAGTTTGAAGTACATAACGGAGGTTAAAGAAAACACAAAACATACAAATTCCATAAGAGTTAGTTAAAAACGTCTTTTTTCTGCACATGATACGAGGAGTGGGAGAATGGTGAATCCAGGAAATTATAAACCCACTAAATAAACTTCCATCTGCAACTTTTTTTTAATCTTCTTCTTCTGCATCTTCAAATCTGAACTTTTTTTTTCAAGAGAAAGAAAATAGGGTTTGGTGAATCAAACCCCGAAAGTTATAAAGCATTAAAACTGAATATCACCTTCAAAATAAATTACATCCTCTACGTTTCATGTGCAAATAATACAGAAACTAGCCTCATTCACTTTTTTAAAAAATTGTCTGGTTCACCATAGATTCCACTAAACAATAAATAGTACAGACATCTATAAAACGGTTTAAAAACTCAAAATATACACCGGGTTTCTAGTGAAATACGTAGCTTCCTGGCCCTATCTCAAACACTAAGCCTATAACGGCAAATAAACTAAAGTCATTTTTATCTGTACACATTTACAGTGCTGTAACAACTCCCCTTGACCCATGAATTATAACCTCCAGCAACTTATTTGTGAGGAAATGCCTTGATCCTTAACATGGTCATTGTATATGCTGACCTTGATTCCAAACTGGTTAGTCAGGCAGGTGCAAAAGATAGAAATCGATCAGGACAGCCTTAAAAATGAGTTTTCACAAGGGGAAACTGCTTTTATACCTCTCTCTCTAAACTGTGTGCATGTGTGCCATCTTTTTAGTCCTTTTCCTTGTGGCTGTGTGAAGTGATGGCTTGGTAATAATAGATTAGAGAGTTCTCTAAATAAGCATTACCTTAGATAAAGGCATTAATCAATATACATACACATGTGATATCTGAGACGACGAGCACTTCATCACATGTACAAGTTTGTGCATGCACAATAAAACTCTTGCGTGAATAGCTTTTTTTCTGTTTGTTTTGATTTCACATTTCATTTTCTCAGATGTCCAAAGTGGGCCTATCATAATGCCGCAGCATATGCAGGGTACGGTTCAAGTTGAGGTTTTCCCATCCCGGGGAGCAGAATGTATGCTAAGGGTGGTTGGAGTCCTGCTGAGGGCCAGGCCGTACAGTTACACGGGATCATGTAGCCTGGGTTTCCCGGGGACGGATGTGAGTGAGTGTGGGTGTGCGTCCCGCCACCTACACTGCCAGTCCCGGTGAAAGCCGTAGCGCCTCCCGGCGGGTAACCCAAAGGAGAAGCGTACGGAAACGAAGGTGGGGAAAGCTCGGTCATCTTGGATCCCAGGTCGAAAAATGAGTAGGGGTTCGTGGACATGGAGGGGTTGAAGAATACCCTGGCCGCCGCAGCCGCAGCAGCTGCTGCTGCCTTATCGGGGTTCCCAATGACAGACTCGGAAAGTGCTCCAGTGGAAAGCCCGCTAACTTTGAGTGCGTCGTGCTCCCCGAGATTGTAGGGCACGGGGAAAGAAAACTTATCTTTTTTCATCAGAGTCTTGGGCTTCCGCCTCGGTCTGTATTTATAGTCTGGGTGTTCCTTCATGTGCATCGCTCTCAGCCGTTTGGCTTCGTCGATGAATGGCCTTTTCTCAGACTCGGTGAGAAGTTTCCACTCCGCTCCCAGTCTCTTGCTGATCTCGGAGTTGTGCATTTTAGGGTTCTCCTGAGCCATTTTTCTGCGCTGGGCTCTGGACCAAACCATGAAAGCATTCATCGGACGTTTAACGTGATCCATCGGTTTAGACATGTTGGCACAAACTGTCTCTGAAAGCAAAATATTGCACAAAAATCAAACAAAGTATAGATAACTTCCAAGTTAAGTACAGAAAAAACAAAACAAAACGCACTTTATAAAGAGTAGCTTATTCAGACAGCGTCAGCAGGACGACATTAAAATGAAGATTCGCTTAAACTGCAGCTCGTACGTTTGCTTACTTACTTAACACTTCAGTTCTTCATCCCACCGGTGATTATCATGCGAAAAGTACAAACGGCAGCGTCCTTAAGAGTGCTCCAGTGTTTCCTGCTTCATGGTTCCATCCAGCAGTGGTGCGGCTTTAGTGAAGATGAAGAAGATGAAGCAAAAGAAAAACTGTGCCTTGCTTTCCTCTTGTCGCCTGAGACTGTCAACCAGCACTCAGCAGCAGCATACACGCAAGTGAATGGTAACTCCCGCCTGCCCCATGTGAAATACAGGGGTTGTGCGGCAGGTAGTGAAAGTGCTGCTAGCGCATGCGCACTTGCAGCGATCACGCAGGCGACTGCTGGACAGTTTTTTTCTTTTCTTTTTTTTTATTCCACCCTGATTTTAAAGGTTATGCGCATCTCGTATTTACGTCTTTATGTATTTTATGAGACCTGTGTGTCCTCGGTGTTAAAGGTCAGTAGTTTCATCTTTTCATCCCAGCAGCTTTATTCTAATGAGAACTTTGTGTTTAGTTTTTTTTAACGAAAAAATAGGCTACATAAGAGATGTACCTGAAATACCTGAGGATGGCAGCACATGTGAAAATTAATAATGCTGTCAGGTTTAGGGTGGAAAGTGACTGCAGACAGATGTGCGTTGACATTTACTCTCAGCTTGTACTGAATTTCTGAAATCAGATAGTTAAAAAACAACAGCTCACGTGCTTTCACTGATTTAAAAGGCATCAGTAGACACTTCCTATCAGTTTCATGTGTGCGTTTGTCAAATCAAACCAGCTCACTCCACTTTCTCACCTTTCATCCTCACCGGTGACTCCGTCTGCTGTCCCTTTTCCCTTCCCTCTTTCCCCTTGGGTGGCAATGGCATTCAAAAAAAAAAAAAAAAAGTAGCGTGAGCACAAGACGACACGAGAGCTAAAGAATGTCTTCTTTAATTTTCTGATATTGCGGTATTTGCGGTAAATAAGCAAATGTTGAGGAGGTCTGAAGTGTTTCTAATCGCGCTTGGTGAAAATTAATTACTTTCCTGAAATCCCCCTTTTCACTTTCACTTCAAAGGACTTTCCCAAGGGCAGCGAATCAACAACTGAAATTAGGTTGTCGAATATTCAACTAAGCAATTACAGCTATCTGCAGGACCTGTTGAGCAAATTGTAGGTTTAAGTGGCTTGTTCTGGCACCTTCTCTGTTGTACATAATTATATATATATGTATGTGTGTGTACAAAAAAAAGGAAATAGAAGAGCGGCATCGAACAATATTATAAATGAGGAATTAGGCTGTAGGTCGAGCGTTTAAATGAGGATATAAACGGAAGTTTAATTCAATTCACCTTACTGTTGTCCTTTTTTAACGGTTCAGCCTAATCTCCAGTTTACACAATATAGAATGTGGAATTATTATTATTATTATTATTATTATTATTATTATTATTATTATGTCGGGAAATTATTGAAAGTTATCAGTAAAGACCCAAAGTGAAGATGAGGAATTTTTTCTTATTCACATTTCTTTTTTACAAGGATTACGTTGTTTTATTACCGCGGAGAGAAGACGCTCACTGAGGCATCGCTCTTTTGTTTCAGGTACGAAACCTGACAAGGTGAAGATGATCCGCGCCGGAAACGGGGACCAGATGAGAGACAAACCTGCTGCTTATAAGCTGGCTCGCAGCATCTCTCAGCACCGCGCGCCCCTTTTTTTGTTCGCGTGTCATTCACCTCGATAACGTTCCTGCAACGAAGCGCTGCACGCGCTCACTCCACAGGAGCGTAAACCTCTCGTGACACCAAAGTGCAAACATTTCTATAAACTGTGCGTAGAAGCCCGAGTGGAAAGTTCTCGTTGGGAGTTCTAGACGTGCAGAGGTAAGTATGTGCACACATGCTTGCTGTCACTGGGCCCCTTGAGATTTCTTATTTACTTATTTATATGAATTTCTCATTGCTGTTCTCTTTTATTTTAGAGTTATTTAACTGCATGGAAATATATAGTTCCTCCTAAATTATGGCCTCTGTTTTAATGATGTATATTGGGGATTTGAGGCCTGCTTTAACGGGGCAGGTACAGCCACCAAGGAGGTTGTGTGCTCAGAAAAAAATGTCAGGATTTGTTTTATCTGTTTGAAAGAAGAGCTTATTATATTGTAAACTGATGCAACATTAATTTATTCAATTTGTAATGGAATTCATATCTAAAATAATAATAATAATAATAATAATAATAATAATAATAATATAACAACAACAGTAAACACTCCAGTCTGTGTTTCCCCCCCCTTCTTCTTCTTTTTTTTAACCTCTGCTCCTAGAAGGAACACTTAAATAATTCAACATGAGTTAGTGAGAGTGGGAGAATTACCTGCCGATAAAGCCTGGGTCCAGCCTCTGAGACGGAGCCAGCACTCCCACCTCACAGCACATTGATGATAAGAGTGAATAGAAAAATATCATGCAAATAGAAGGCAGACAGCAGCAACAACAAGCCCATGGGGACATTTTCCTACCCGGGGAGATCGCGCACAGTTCACTCTAAAGTGCTAAAGCCATCACTCTGAAATAGGACCCCCTGGAGGTGCAAGAATCTCCACGATAGCGACAAACAGTTTATTCTGCTCAACACTCCACTAAGTCTGTGAGAAAGCACAACAAATTATGGGGAGAGACTTGATGAGGATCCCTGGATAATCCCAGTTTGCATAAAAAGCCCTCATCTATAAAGAATATTGTAGGATGTGCACTTCACCTCCTCCCACTTTTCAAAGTGTTTACTGTTATTCTCCCATTGGAGCTGGAAGGAGGGGGAATCGAGTCTTTAAAATAAATTGATTTCAAGGGAACACAAGTTGACCTCTTGCTATCTGATGGCTTTCCTTTGACTGGGGGGGAGAAAACGCGAGGGTAAACAACAATATCTTCTGTTTGCCACTTCAAACCCCACAGAGTGGGGAGTATTTACTGTCACATGAAAGTTTGCTCATTATCGGGGAGGTTTGTAGAAAGGGAGAGGGAGGGTTCCTGATTGTGTACCTGATGTGGTTTCTTTCTGCTTGTCTGATCACAGCTCTGCCTGGATCTTCCCCTTCCTTTTTTTGCCGCCGTGGCTGCTTTCATGCAGACCGAGCCAAGAGAGAAACGTACACCTCCACAGCGAAAGGTAGTCATTTCGACTGTGCTGAGATGATCTTTATTTACCCCTACACCCCTACATCTTGCTCCACTTTTTGGTTTTTTTTTTACAGATGATTTTCAGATTAAGGATTTAAGTGTGCAGATAAAGAGCACAAATCAGGATCCAAATATTTCATTAATTTAGCTAAAACCTATTTAAAAGCGCGATAGCTATCATAAAAGCGGCGCTTTAAGGACGGAGAATTATAATTCTGTTACACACATAATTACTGGATATTTTCAGTTAACTCGCTTCATCATTTTTGCACATTTTCTGCTAATCACTCGCTAAAAGAAAACAGGACAACAAAATCCCAAATTTTAAGGCATAAATGTGACATACAGCGAAGGACAAAAGTGTTTTCCCCATGATGTGGAGAGCATTGAAAGTCAATTTGTCACTATCACACGCCATTAGCCGCAGAGTCTTATCTCAAGTGAGCCTTTGATAAAGTGTTAATGACAAACAGTTTAGTGCTGAAAGTGATCCCATTGATTACTATTTAAAGGTGATTGCGTTTAGATTAGAAGTCATTTTGTCTAATGAGGTTCCTTTACAGCATTTACAATACGTAGAAAACATGCTTAAGTGCAAGGCAACATAATGACAGGATTGGTAAAGAGACAATGCCGACTTCAGCATCACCTCAAATGAGTCACACACAGAATGTCTGAATAAATGCATAATTAATGTGAATATAAAGTTAATATTTTTTTTGTGGTTTGAAAATGTGACCTATTTTGAAGGTTGTGTTCTCAAAATATATTCAATAAGTGCCAAATTAGTTGTGCAGTTCTTTAATCATTCTAATTATACAGTCTTTATTTCTCCTTAGGGCAGAATTTTGTGTCTTTGTCTCAGTGGGAATTATTTTGGTGAAGAACCAAAATATTTACTCAACCACAACCTAAATATTACGCATATCAAGAGGAATTGAGAAATAATCCCCTCATAGAGCACAGTATTAACTTAATCACATTAGTGAAAATACTATTGATAGTGGTCATGATCCCTGGTGAGGGAATCTGTGATTCACAATAAAAAAGCCATACAAGATAGAACACAAATTAAAGACTGGGGACTTGAACAGGCAAAATGGCCCTGAGGACTGAGCGAGAGTGTGTGTGAGTGTGTGTGTGTGTGTCTGAAAGCTTGAATGATGGTAAAGAGGGAAGAAAAAGGGGGAGTGATTGTCAGTTCAATCTTCGAGGACCTCAACTGACAGTTACAACAAACTTTGAAAGCACATTATGGAAGGAGAATGGCTACACAGAAGCATGTGGAGTCCGCCAGGCTGATAAGACCTTCATCTTTAAACCGCCGCTTGTCAAAGTATTATATGTAATCTCACACTGCAGAATATCTCCACACCCCGACGGGCAAACAAAATAGCAGCGGCAATCAAATGACTTCCTGGATCATTAAAAAAAAAAAACGGCCGATACAACCGTTTGTGAAAAGTCAGATTTTTGAACTGCGATTGCTGCCACCTGCCCGCAGGGTATATGTTTAGCTTAAACCTGCCACGTATTCTCTGTGGCAGAGCCCCATGGTTCATATCCAAAGATACTTGCTTACCTCGGGGCTATGAGATGACTTTTCCAATGATAGACTATTTTGAACCATTTAGCGGATACATTATCACTGGCCTTTCTTCCTTATTATATTCCCCTTATCGCCACAGCATCGCTGCAAAGCCCCAAATAGAGAGTTGTAATTACCCAGACTGCCACCTGATAGCAGCCCTTCTATCAGCTTTATCACTCCAGGTCCTGCTAACTCATCATAGAGACAGAGGGAAGAAAAGGCCTGCTTGTGGCACAGCCCACCACAGATAGCTCATCTCTCAGATACATGTATAGTTCCAATTGGGATCAGAGAAAACTGATGCACCAAGGCAATTTTTTATCCACCTTTTTCCTTCAGCCCCACAAAGACTGCTCTCTCTCAGTCCTCTCCTAGTCTCTCACTCTTTATGTCCAAGCTGAATTGAGGCCACTCCGCAAACAATAAGTGATCCAATCTCCTTGAACCCGTGGCAGCGCAGTATCATGCTATTTGGGCTTTTCTAGTGCCCCGTCGTCCTTCAGGGGGAGGAAAAGAAAAAAAAAATTCCAAAAGGTGACTCGTTCATCTTCAACACTGCACACAGTGTCAAAGACACTTGTGTAAAAGTTGGCAGCTTATTGAGTCCAGCTTATTAATTACCTTTGACCTGATGAACCACCTTGCTTGATGTTCTGAATGGGATGCAAAGAATGAATCTATTGATTTGTGCTCATCTGAACTCAATAAACAAAAGGTAAAAACTGTGAAAAGTCAAAGGTCAAGTTTTAATGTATACTTTTAAATGCTTTTTTACACGCGGGTCTGTAAAGAAGAAAAGCAAAAGTTAAATGTGATCAAATCAAACTGCAAAACTGTTCAAAGTATTCACAGGTCGCCTATTAAAAATGACCTTCTGTGATTTATTTTTTTACCCTTTTCTATACGTCATTATACTCGCCAATTCCCACTAAAAGTCATTTATGAAAGGTAGAGTAAGTAAAATTAACCCAAAGAGAGAAAAAAACAAAAGCGGATGACTTAACTAAGCTTGAACCAGAAGACTGGCCTTGACAGAGACCAAACAGTGCAGTGAATGAATATATATTCTGGCGAATGTAAGAGTTAAATATATTATATATATATATAAGAATTTTTGAGGATTCTCAATCATCCAAACATTTGTAGAACTAACTAAATTCTTAATGTTACTTCCATTTTGCATCTACACCTTAATTACCCCTAAACTACCCATTAATGCCAGAGAAATACGTAGCTGCAAAAGTTTTTCTTTTCCTTCTTTTGTGATCACAACATTACTGACAGTTGGTAATTATTATCTATGTATATAATTAGCTGTCAATTTCAGAGTGCCTGTTTGCATTTGTATGACACGCTCAAAGCGCTGCATCCTTTCCTGTCGCGTATTGTGCACATAGCCGTGCCTTTCTCCATCACTTGTAACAATGAAAGAGCCTTTGTGCGTCGACTCATCGTTACGTCAAAGAAACAGGCAGGGTGACTGTGACCTCCATCAAATGGGAAAATTGTGAGGATGCATTGGAACTCTGTGGTTCCCATGGCCCGAGCGCCTTCTGTCAGAGGCACTCTAACACAGCTTGAAAGGAGAAATCAATCTTATTTGAGGAGATTAAGTGACCAAGATAATAACCATGTCACTGAGAGAGAAAAAGGAGTCCCACTTTTCACGAGAGTGAAACCAACTTCCTGCAGATGTGGCTCAGTGTTGCGGCTGAACATCGCATCTCTTTCTCTCTCGGTGAGCACTTTGTAGAGGTGTTGTCGTGTGGCCATTCGAGCAACTGCAGTAAGAGCTGTTTGTTCCAGACACAAAACACATGGAAAGATTAGCGATACCTGCGCTTTTTTTTTTGGTTTGTTTGTTTTGTTTCCAAATATGTCTGTGTGTGTGTCTGTGTGTGTGCAAAAGTCAGTGCACGTGTTCTTCCTGAGCACTGGCTTGAATGACAATATGATCAATGACAGGGTAAGTGTCCCGTCAGCATGTTCTGTTGAGAGTGTGTGTGTGACAGTGGCTGTCTCAGGTGTTCTCATTATTTGATGGACACAGCAGTGGAGAGGCTGCATTCACACTAGCCTCTCTCGTGCCGCACGCTTAATCAGGCCATTACTCATGCAGAGCAGCGGAGGCACTTATAGGAAATATTGATCATATTTTGACAGAGTATTCTCCCCTCTCCATAATCAGCAATGCACCGCCGCCACAGCGCCGATCCAGCGCACACGACAGCATCATTCGATGCCACTGCAGAAGGGCTTCCACTTATCAGCAATCCAAAGCAGACAGCCTGTGTTAGTGTGTTAAGATGTTTGCCTAATGATTTTAACTAATCTGTTTATTTCCAATGTTTATCTAAACAGCCTGTGAGGGAGGGATAGTAAAGCAAGGAACGTGGCTTTTCAAAATCAAAGACTTCAAAGCAGCTAATCGCCTGCATGAAGATTAATGAATTACTCTTACCAATGCTCCTCTTAGTTTTTCACTTGTGCTTTTTTTCCCTTTTTCTTTTTTTTTTAATGTTTGGCTAAAATAAATACCCGTGCAGAGCTACTTTCCCAGTGAGATACCAGAACCAAAGAGTGGGACCCTGCGAGAGTCAGATCATCGTCCCATGGGATGTTTGCTAAAGATGATGTGACATGCCTAAAGAGCAAAGCTCCACCAGGGGCCCTCGGGGGTGTTTGTGTTTGGCAGCACAAGCCGAAAGTAACCTCTCTGTTCAAATTAAGCCTTGCCAAGGGTCAAGTGAAATCAATATGTTAATCCATAAATTGTCCTGTGTGATAATTACTAAGAGGAACAGTAATTACAAAAGACATTAATTTACTTCTTAGATTTTGTGCCAGGGGAGAGTTTCACCCAGCCTCGATTCATCTGGAGGCAAACAATTCACAGAGGAAGCGTCCCTTTTTTTAAAGCAGCGGTCGATTCTTGCGGGAACAGTGGGCGCACACAAGCTCTCGGTTAAAGCACTTTTGGATATGCTGAAAGACTGTTTGAAGGTTTTCGAACCCCTGTGTAGTCAACTCCAGGGTTCTTGCATTGGTCAGCCATGACAAAGGTTTCACGAAATGCACACTTTTGTCCCTTTTGACAATGTGTCTCGGACATTAGCATAATAACAATATATAAACTCCATATGGGCTGTTGAGGGATAAAACCTTGGTGTCTGCAGCTAAAGACACATGTAGCGCCACACAAACGCCACGCTGCTTTAATGTGGCATCAACCTGTATATGTTCTGATCTGTTTCTTCTCAACCACTTTGAGGCATGGCACAAACATTGTACAGGCATTCTTTTCTAAACCCCAGGTTGCAGCTGGTTTGCCACTCACTGCGCACTGCCAAGTGCAAGAAATGGGTTTCTTTTATCAGAATGGAGCAAATCTGGGCTAATGTGTCTGGTAGAAAGTGTCCCAGGGAGCCTCGCTTACCCATTCTTTAGCCATTCTTTCCACTTTTCTCCTCTCCTGCGAGTGGGATAATTGCAGTTTAATTGGGTGACAAGAAATGAAAACTGTGTCCACATTATCTAGGATTATCTCTTTTTCCTCCAGCCTGCCATCAATTCAAAGAAGCCCATTTATCAGCGCGGGGAAGCTGATGCTTGGTCAGCGGAGGAGAAGCTTTGAGCACCAGTTAGCAAAATGAAGAGAGAAAGGGCCCAGGAGCAATGGGAGGGAGCTTGACAGCTAAGAAAAAAAAATGCTCTTTGTATCTTATCGTAAGCATACATTAATCTTTAAGATGTATATCAGTTTGGCATTCCAAATCAATAAAAGCACAATGACATTATTTTCAAGAAAGATGTCTTTGGAAAAAAGAAATAAAACATACACAGCGTTGGTTCTACCTTGGTTTGTTCGCCAGTTGAAATCTATCAGCAGCTTTGAATGCTCGAGTTTAATTATGTAGAAAATTTCCACAAAACGTACAACATCTTGTGTCACTTAAGCAACCCAGACAAAAAGTGCTAATGAATACCAATAAGACTCCCAGCATTGTGGGATGGATGCGCTTCATAGCCAGCGCCATTCATTTCATCACGATTCTTAAATTATGCACAGCAAGGTTACAAAGATTGAGTCATACCCGGGCCAGGCGTAGCTCACCTTCCTTTTTGTTTGAGCTGTACTCAACCTTAAAAGCCTCTTTCACGATGCATGAATGCACTTCATTTTCTCTCAGAGAACTTTGCTCCGATAGCTGGAAAGAGGAAGGTTGTTTAGAGAAGGAAGGAGAGACAATGAGGGAAAAATGAAAGCTTTCAGATTCCATTATGAGCATTGCAATCTATTCTTTTCAGCTGTTTATACTGTACATTTTCTTCACAATAATACCCCTTTGCCTCAGTGCGCTTGCCAGTCGCTCAAGCACAGTCCTAAATGGGTCTTGCGTTGGGTTATGGTAATACAATAAATACGAAAGACGACGAGGAGAAAGTCCGAGGGAGGATCAGGCTAAAAGGAGCAGATCAGAAAACGACATCTGCACAGAATGAAATGAATGAGACCTTGCCAGTGCACTACACAGGTTCCCATTCAGTCTCAGGTGCATTGTGTAAACATTTAAGATGGTCTGATCATTTGGTGGAAAGAGCAGGCTTTGTCCAGCACTAAAGCATGAAAATGTGCTGTACAATGACCAAGGTGGAGTACCTTCCATTCTGAAAGGAATAGGAGACCTTCTCTCTATACAATACCTTTGAAGGTTACAGGATGTATTGTCTGTTCTTAGAAGTGAATGCACACATATGTGAATGTGTTCGTATGTGTGTTCATATGTACACATTGAGGGTAGGAAGAATGATAAAAATATCATAAATAATGACTTATATAACTTGACCAACACGAGCATAGCCTCAATTGGTTCGCAGCAACTTCTCCTCTTTTTGATTAGTTGTATTTTAATTTGAGGAGTCAGTCCTACACAAGTTTATTTATAACCCAAAGCAGGACATGCTGCTTTTCTAGGCTCAGGCAGGTATTTTACTTTGGTACCAGTTTAAAATGAGTGATAATAAATGCTAAATTTATAGTTAACTAAACTTTAGTCATTAGCTATTTTGCAGTTAAACAATGGATCTATAATTATTAATATGTCTTCATTGATAATTGTTTTTTAGAGCAATATCTTACAGTTTTTTTGCAAAGCTGAAACTGTATGTAATACTTGTTCTAAAGAGGATCTTAGTAGGCAGGTAGAGGGTGCAATCTGTGTCCTAACGCACTCAAAAAATTGGGCACAAAAATGTCTTTTTTAGGTTTAGGAAAAATTAACAGTTTGGATTAAAATAAGCAGTTTAAAAGTGACTTTATGTGTGTCAAACTGATGCTTAAGGGTACCCAGTGCACCTTGAGGCCAAAGGTTTCTGATGACACGTTCATATGTAACTAGCTGGGAGAGAGACACGTCTCATCATTGCACCATAACACTAAAGGACATCTTGTGCAGGTCTCTCAGATGCTGATGACTTTGAAGAAAGAGCAGAATTTGACAGCCTACGAAAGAAGACAAGACTCACAGACCTGTAATAAATCCTTTATCAACAATAAAACACTAATAACATGTGATAATCATTACCACTTACAAAGCATACTGTGTTTGCGTGTGTTAATGTCCTCAGAATTCCATTGTTGTTCTCTTATTAGCCATAAAAAACACAATATAAAGTATATTTCACAAAGCTGTCATTTTATTATACACACTCAGTTTGCTGTTTAATAACAATTATAATAGTATGTGATATGTATGTATATATACCGTAATTATCTGAGAGCTATTAGGAGATGGTAATAATCCAGTCCCACCTAATCATACAAAAACAGTGAAACTTCTGTGGTTAAGCAGATAAATATCAGATATGTTGTTGTAGCAGTCGGCTGATGGTTAGCAATAATGCAGATGCCCGGTTCAGAATCAGGGCTGGGCAGTAATATGGCTGTGGTGAATGTGCTGCCACATTCATTCAGGCAGTGTTAATCATTTTTACACAGGGCAGCAATATAAAATTGCTAAAGGAGAATTGCTTCAGCCTGGTCAGTGCAGGGAGCAGTTTGTCTAATCAGAGTGCAAATAGGGTTTGATCACTGTCCAGCGTAATCTGGCCCACAAGCAGCATTTACAGCACTAAATCAAGCGTCGGGGAAGCTGCAGGTGCTGCCTCACAGACAGGCCTCCCCCTGGGGGCCCTGTGCTGGGGAATAAACAGCAAATAAATGGCAGTGCTGGGAGAGCGATGAGCTGATTAACTCACTGCAGGGCAGTTTCTCATTATCCCCTTAACCCAGACGGAGACCTACCCAATCTTACACCCTGTCTCAGTTACAGTAGGGCAACTGCCCTGCGCCAACTAGGCTGACATTGTCTGGGTTACACTTCCAGGGAGGCAGAGTCTGTATCGATGATATATAAAAAGTAAGCCAGTGTATGTGTGTCCATCTGTGTGTGCATGTGTGTGCATGGACTGTGTGGTCCATCTCTGGGGAGACTGCTAATGTGTCAGCTCCATGGCTCATTTCTTTCAATTACAGTGGCTGGGCTAGGAGAGCCCACCAGCAGTCCACTGACAGCTCCATATGGGTCCCATCACCCCTTATCACGGGGCCACTCGTGGATAATTCATTTACCCTTCACTGAATATGATATATTACCATCAACAAAAGCAGTTATATATCGCACAATTCACACGTTGTTAATTAAGAGCAGGTAAGAGCATTTTAGATGCAAAATTATCCTATTTAAACAGAGGAGAGCCTTTTCTAATTTATCATATATTGTGGGAAATTAAATATGCATGTGCAGTGTCATGTGAAAAAATCATTTTCCGATATCAAAATTTCACAAGTGATCAAATAAAGAACCTTTTTGTGAAAATAAATAAATAAGAAATAAGTGAATTTTCCTATTGTACAATGTTGATTTAGCATGTCACCTGAATATAAAGCTTCGTCAGACATACTTTGAAATGAGCTGCACTGTTTTTCCATTGTGCCTCCCTTCGTGGTTTCAAAGCGAATTAATTAACATGATACAGAAATAGGTAGAATGCAAATGTTGGAGCCCTCACTTTATGCCTGGGTATCCTTTTGTTCCCCTTTTATTGTACCAAATTATTTAATTGGGTCTCTCTGATTGTGCACAGACACAGGAAGGAACACAGCCCATTGTTAGCTTCCATACAAGCCACAATACGGTATCAAATTCAATTCCCATCAAAACGGCTGGCTGCTGTAGAGCCCGCAGTGGCCCTGGAGATTAATGAAGATCTGCATCAAGGCAAAGCGCTGGTCTGAGATGGGAGATTTCTCCCAAATAAAAGACCCCTTCACCAAGAACAAAAGGGGCCCTGAAAAGCAACGGGATGTTCTGAGAGGATGAAATAATTCAAAACAAAGACAAGAGTTTGGGGCGGGGAGCAGAAGAGATGGGGGAGAGTGCTGAAATAAAACACTTTCTTTCTTGTGATTTGATTTGATTTGATTTAGTCAGCAAGTTCAAACACTCATTACAAGTGTGACGTGTGTCTTGACTGTGAATCAAATCTTATCTTAATATTCAGTTAGTTCACATTTTATTAACAATCTTACACCACGGAGATCACGGAGAATGATTTTATAAATGATTTTTGAGCAAAATGCTCTCTCTGAACTCATACCTGAGCTTTAAACGCCATTGTTTGGGCTCGAATAGCTTATCGAGAAAAACATGTTGCTGAGCCTTAAAAGAATCCGTCAAGTCATGGTTCACCTTGATTGCAGCGTTCATCAAAGCACAAGGGGCTGTCAGGATTCGCAGTAGCACACACAGACTTTCTCTGTTTTGTCCTGTCAAATGACATTCATCTGCGGAGAAACACACTTCAACTGTATTCAAAGTGTATGAATGGATTCCCCCCCCCTCCCTTGAATCACGCTTTATGAACTGCAATAATCGGATGACTTGTTCTCTGAACGCAGCGTTTCGACAGGTGAGCTCTTTCAATTCAACTTAGCACGACACTTGCTTCTTTTTTTTTTCTTGCCTGATAGATTCTAGACTCGTCGTTTTTCGAGCTGTGCGATAAACACAGAAAGGAAAAAAACCTTCATGAAACAGATATTCAAATTTCGTTTCTTAACACATCTGATTTTGGTGTGAAGTGAGCTTTAATGGGTGATTCCTCATATGAGCATTTCTTTTAAAACACTGAATTCATAATATTAAATATGATTATTCCTTGGAGAAGGCAGCCACAAAGGGGAGATTTCAAGTTTTGGGCCATTGCCACCTAAACACCGCATTCCACTCTTTCGCATTCAGCACATGGTGTGTCCCAGCCTGCCATATTTACTTCATTTCCCCCGATTCATAGATGCTGCTCGCTGGACCAGAACATTCCAGCTGCCACCTCAACATCTCATTATTTTTTTGAAATATCAAGCTTGTATCTTCTTGATAAATAATTCGCAGTAGTATAATGTATCAGACTAAAACATATTTTCAGGGGGGCATGGAGGTTAAAGTGCCAATCTCACCTTTTTAATTTTTTTTCGCCCTGAAGACAGAGATTTCCATATATAGAGTGACCATGGTTTGTGTTCAACATGAGCAATCGGGATGAAGCGCACGGCGACACATATTGCTGTCAGAGATTGGAAATGAGGCCTGCTAACCTGTAGGCAGCCTCCCCAGACCAATCAGCTTTACACATTCCCAATGCATTTGCAGCCTCTAAAAAGAATTGTGACTGTGAAGTTTTTATCGGAGTAGTTGACAAACATTACTCTTTAATGCAGTTTTGTAGAAATGCATTCTTATCCCTCTTGGAAGGCATTTATCTACTTGAAACCTGCAAAATGGTTGCCACAGGGAAGGATTCCTTTTAATAGACTACAATAGGCTCAGTATGGGACACAGTCTGATTTTTGTGATAGATAGCAGGCCCAGCCATATATTCATGGGAAATTGTTTATCTTCAAGCGAGACCGGTGAAAGGCCATTTTTACAAAAGCGTTTTCAACTTTCATCTGGAATGATTCTTTTCACTCGTATAAATTGTTCTGTAGAATTTCAGACAGGTGCTTTTCATGGAAAAGCATCCGCGCACAAAAAAGAGAGATGTCACAGGACATGAATGCGAAGCACACTGATAGAAGAAAATAAGGGGGGGAAAGTGCCATTTATATCTCTCCTTTATATATATATATATATGTATATATATATATATATATATATACATAAAATAATTGCATGCTAATAAAATTGTGTAAATATAAAAATATTTAAAAGAGATCTCACCTAAAAACTGAAACAGTTTCAGTGAAAACCGAGGATGACAAAAAGCCCTCTGTGGGCGGCAAACATCCCCACAGCGCTTGCTATTCAGACGAAGCTACATTGTGCAGCGGCGCTGTCTCTCAGGCCTTCGTGCGGCCGAGGCTTTTTTTTTTCCTTGTGAGGTCCTTGTGATGCTTGGGTAGGGCCTTTCCCTGGCCTGTCTCGGTAACAGAAGCCAGCAACGAGGCGACACAATGCGAGAGCAGGGCCTGAGGACGGGGGGCCTTGTGCACTCTTAACGCCACTCTCAGGAAACAGGGACAATAAATCAATAGACTGTCCCTCTCCAGTAGGGGCCAAATGTAAACAAATTGAAAGGGATGGAGAACAAAACAGATTGCTGAATGAAACAGACATACTCAATAGGGGTACTGCTCCAAATGAAATGCCTTTGTCGTCGCTTCCTTCCAGGTTCCAGCCTTCACTACGATGTGTGCCACTCTCAGCAACATGACATGATACCAAGCGTGACCAACTGCAGATTTCCAAAAGACAACAGGTGCAAAGAATCTTACAGGAATTCTTTAGATTTAGCTTTCTTCCAGCAACGGAACACGGTTCAAAATGAACCACTGAAATGCAGCGAGGTGTATTTCGTGTTGCAGGTAGCCTACTTTATCAGCGCGCCCTGTTCTTAAAGACCTACGCCGATGAGCCACAGCAGCATCTCGCACACTGTATAACATTCTGCGCTCAAGGGCACAAGCACAGAACTCTGCATGTCAGAGCTGCGTGCCACAAGTTAAATTAATGAATCTTTAAAGGGTTTAGGTTTTTTTAATGAGAGAAGCTGTTGTAGCTTTTTATCAAACCTCTTCATATTTCACTGAGGTGGAATGGTGCACCACATTTGCGAGGCAGAACTAATGCTATATAAATCTCAAGTAATAAGCAGGCCCTGGGGACATCATCTAAATGAAGATTTTACACCAATTTAAACCTGCCTGCAATTTGATTCCTGCCTTAAGTGCATTTGTTTAACAGGTGCTGGAGATGCAAGCGCTTCTCTCCAAAGTGTCGCTATGTCTCCTTTATTAATTTCTGGATTGCAAGTGGGCGGGGGAGTATGAAGAGAAAGGGGAGTTGACAAACACTAATCAAAGGTTCAGAGTGGGCTGATTCTTCCATAGATCCAATGTACTTTTGCTTCATTTGCAAACTAATGATTTTAAACCCCCACAATCTGTTTGAGGTCAGCTCCTGTGTATTTTGGATACGCTTGGCTATTAGCATCACTGAAAGCTTCAGATGTGTCAAGCCTGCTCCCCCTCTAGTGATAGTCACCTACTTTAATTTCCCTGCAGGCCTCAGAGGGGGATGAATTCAACTAAAATCACAAGCTGTTTTGTTGGCAGTCCTTTGTGGCCTATAATGAATCTAATGAATATAAAGAGAGGAGATGGGAGGGAGGGGGGGAAAGGGATGAAGGCGAATACATTTCAACCACGCTGTGTTGCTTTTACTTGACGATTTGTGACCCTCAACAATGGAACAATAGCGAGTGTTTTTGTACCCTTAATTTGCCTTTGTGTTTCAGCTTCATCTCTTTCACCACCAAGCACTGAAAGTCGCCAGTTGAAGAATAACTGCTGACTCCACGGTCTGTCAGACAAAGGGGAGGTTTTAAGATGAATCCCTAACTCTCAGCCAGCCAGAGGAGCAGAGAGCGAAAGGGGCTCAAAGACAACAACGGGCAAGTCAAAGGTAGAATTAGCTAGGGTTCCCAAACAGGCCAGAAACACTTCCTCCCTTGTCAAACACAGCCACAAACAGCACTTCTGCCTCTTAAAAGCTGCTGAACATTTGTATTTGCACTCAAAGAGGTGTTTGACACATGAATTGAAGTGGCTCATCTGATAAGCGGCACAGGCTGAAAGGTAGAGCGGAAGAGCGAAGCAGTGGCACTGCTGTTAAAGCTGGCCCCTCAGGTGTCGGCATGGCACGAACGACTGATACTCAGGTCAAGGTTTCAAGTAATTAGCATTCAGTTAAAAACACTAATCAAGCACTGCTCCAAATGACCACAAATAAAGTGACGCGGTACTGTACTAAATATTTCGGAACATGAACTTTTAAGTGCTGCACTGTGCACTGGGTAGACGATAAAAAAGTTCTGTGTCACTGGTCCATGCCGGTATGCTCCCCAGTCCCTGTAATGATTTCTATTCATAAACATGCAGTGTGCTATCCTCCACCTGGCAGCTGCCTCTGTGCATATGAGATTACTATTATGCATCTTCCAATCCCACGGATAAACATCTCTCCACTTTTGAAGTTTGCAAGCATGAGGCATATTTTAGTGCCATATGACTTAAGCATCCCTTCAGGTATCACTTGCAATCTTTTCTCATTCTATATACATTGTTCAACTTTAATGGGTATCTAATTTGTGTTATCAGCTTACAGGGCAGTAAGTAATAATTTGCATGGCTGCCCTAAGCAAATATGGCTCCACAAGCATCCCATAGTATAGACACTAGAATGGATTAACCTCCATATTGGCTATGCCCTGACGGTCAATGCTTTTTTAGAACAGATAGTTTCGTTTGGTGCCATTTGTTGTCATATATATATATATATATATATATATATATATATATATACATACATACATACGTGTGTGTGTGTGTGTGTGTGTGTGTGTGTGTGTGTAAAAACCACACACACACATGCGCGCGCTTTCTTTTACATTCAGATGTCACACTAGATAAAAGTCTCCAACATATAGTGAAATGACATTGTCAATCTATTTACAGCAGTGCTGATAATGGTTAGGGCCCATTCGAAGAATAAATGCATCAGTGGATTGGTACTTAAATTACTTCTTTTTCCGATGATGACCTACAGCATGCACTGTCATAAATGGCCGCTTGTACTCTTGTAAATCAGTTGCCCTCCAACCTGACACACAATAAGAACGATTCAGCGTATTATGTGCTGTCTTTCTTTGACACTGTTCTTTGAGTTATTCGTATGTATTCAGACATTTTTTTTCATGCCGTACTCTTTCAAAGCAGTTATAACAACACTCAAAATGTCAAGGGCAATGTGATTTAAGCATGAGGGTTGAAGACAAGAAAGGCCGGTATCATAGTTGATAATTTCATTCGGTTCACAGCTAAAGTGCTCATGATGAAGTTGAAAGCTCAAAGAGCTCCTTTCCTCCCTGACAACATCTCGCTAGTCCCTCCTGGATTTCCAACGCCAGCTGCAACCCAGCATAAACCCACATCGACGATGGTGAGAGCCGCTCAGTCCAGCGCCGCAGGTTAATCAACATCTGAAATTAGCCGGTGCATGTAGAAAATGGATGTGTACAGTGTGTTCGCAGTGGTTCTACAGGGTAAACAGGCATACATCTAGGAGAGTAGCTTGATATTCTACTGGCTTGCATCAGGCATGTGTGTTACGCTTGTTAGCTTAGTAGACAGTTAATTGCCATGGTGGGTGGTTAGAGTGCTAGGAGCCTGATCTCAGGAATATGTCACATTTGCTAATCGGACATGCAGATGCAAATAATGTATGACAGACTGTGACCAACGCTACCGGAACATAAATACTGTTAACTTCAGAAATGTTCTTGGCTCAGAAATCTTACTGCATAAAGGCTATAATGACAACCCACTGTTTATCTATTTATTTATTTTGTTTAGCTATTTCTGTTCATGGGCCAATTTGACAAAAGAAGTGTATTAACAAAAAAAAATAAAAATCCTACTGAATTACTGGCCTGATTATGTTATCTCCTAGAATTCATGTAAACCATGTGAAATCTGAACTGTGCGCACCACAAATGGAAGCAGGACTCCGTTCGCACAGCCTAATTCATATTCCTAGAAGGATTTGTAATTTGCAAAACATATCTGGTATCTGACAGCAGGGCACAGCCTCTTTAAAACTATGCTATTCAAACTTGCATACAGTTTGAAAAGCGCATCCATAGATTGATTAAAGTTGTAAAGATTTTACATCAGAAGCATTTCTGATTAAAGCCACATGCCACAGAGATGCTACTCTTTTGAATCAGCCCAGTAATCTACCGCACTTGGTTGAAATTGTTGTTAACGCAGGAATAATATCAATGCAAACTATATTAATAACCATGCCGAGAGACGCCGGAGCAATGTCACTTAATCAATGAAAACAAATCACGTACACCTTGTTATGATTATCTGGAGCAGTTTGAATATTAATGTGTCGGTCGAAATCAATTTTGGGGTTGCATATATTGCCACCGGTGTTTACTCATGGTTAAGACATTTCTTTCTTTTATATTTCTGCTGCATCCCTGAGAGAAATCAATGAAATATTAAATAGAGATATGATGCCGGCTATTATTGTAATTCAAAAAACACCAACAAAACAAGAACAATTGTATTATTGTAAACTATAAAGATGGGATGTTCAAATTTCAATTAACTTTGGTTTGTATTTGCTGATATTAATTAAGAGGGCTTGCAGAAGGACACAAAAGAGACAGGTTCATTGTCTCAGATTATTCTCATGAAAGTAGCATTAGTATGTAGCACAACACTACCTAATTAACTGGCATGGGAGGCAAGGCATTACACTAGAAACCTTTTGATTTGTGGGCGGTAATAGCATTGGGCAAGAAACAGATTCTTTATTTCATTAATTGATAAGAGGGCCTTTAATGAAAATATCAGCCCAGGAGCAAAGCAAGTCAGCATCACTACTTTAGTGTGGAGGAAAGAAGAAAAAAAAAACTTGCTTCAAGGAGTATTGTTGCAGGCAATGAATTACCTCATGACTACAGTTCATTAAATAAAATGTGAAACACACCTGGTGGGCTAATGGAGGTCAAACGTGTAAGCAACAGCAAGAGCGTAAGGGGATGTGGCAATAAAAGACAAAGCAGCACCTAGCCTCTTTTTTGACAGGTTAATAAAATCCCTGTCGCTAAGTGTTCAGGTTGTGGGACTCGGCTCAGTCGCGTCTCCCATAGTCTGGAAACGGTGATGTGACAGTGTTGTATCAGTGTCACTGAGAGCAATCATAACATTCCTTTCCTCCAAGTCCAAAGCTTGTTTTAAATTCCCTTGGCAGCAGACTGCTTTAGGGGGTCAAACAAACCAAATCTCTGCACAATAATGACCACCTATCAGTTACATCTCTCACCTGTAATCACTGACTCGCATTAAAAGCATCTTTTTTTTCGCTCTGCATACTTGACTGTGAATGCTTTTGAAATGAGTATAATGTAATCTGTGCCGCAGATATCTTCGGCTTTTGTGCAACTATCCAAGTAGTGAATGGTTGGGCCTATCGGTTACTCTCTGGAGGTGATGTATACACTTTCTAGAACAATGCTACAAACAGATGAAGGCTATAATATGCTGCCTATTCCTATTCTGTCATTTTTCGGGGTTATTTGGATTTTTGGAAAAACAATCTAGGTGTGTGCCCCCCCCCCCCCCCCCCCCCAACTTTTATTTTCTCGAGGTAAAAGCTCATTTTTAAAATCTGCTTAACTCGGGTGAACTTGCTGAGAAAAGTTTACAGTTTAGCTACGAGCAACAGGAACTTTTTTGTGAAATACGAAATGTCAACTATAATTAAATAAATGGGGCACAAATACAAATATAGCTACACTAGTACAATGCAAAATGTACATGCTATTTCATTTATTTATTTTTTAAAAATCAATGTAATCAATAAAGTTGTGGTGCAAACACGCAACACAGTGCAACAGCAGAAATCCATATTAATGCAACCGACGAGACATCAAATTTCCATTAGCCGACATATCATTTTGACATTATCTTTGAGATATAAAAGTTTTTATTCTTTTGACTGTGATGTGTGCCAGATTACCCACCTGCCTGTCTATCTGCATTACCGTTTCATTTTCACACTGACGGTTGTAAGAATAAAGACACAGGGTTTAAATATATCTCCCCGCCGAGCAGACATTCTTCACCAGATGTGCAACAGATAATGTCAGCCTAATCTTTGAAAGCAACAGCACCAACTTTACTATGTTTTTTTAATGATCTCCACAGATTATGATTTACATCAGCTTTGAGGTTAAATGTCACTATTTAATTAGAGTTGAGGTTTTTTTTTCTGCACATGAAAAAATGCAAAGAGAAGTCTGAGCCTTTGTGCACTCAACATTTAATTTGAGAGGCTGTGCAGAAAGAAAAAAAAGATATACATGCAGTGGCAGAAGTCATCTTACCACTTATTAGAGAGGCATAGATGAGGCAGTAACACTATGTCCCACTTTATCAGAGATCTCCAGCATTGTCCATAGGGAGTTAACTTTTAGACTGTTTACTGGCTCAAAGGCCAGGCATGCATCTGAAGCCACATAGGCTAGATAATGTATCCCAGGCAACAAAAGCAGGCAAATCACTGTGCATTAAGACTGGACACACAATAGACAACAATAGCTTGCATAAACACTATTTAGAACTATTCACATGGCATTGAAGAGATGGGCGTCGACTCACTATTGCTGCAAAGCCGGCGCATTGTGCGAAGGTGAAAAGAAGTCTAATGAACAGGAAGCCTTATTTGAGAGAGCTGACAGTAACCACACAACGGCCGCATTGTGCGCTTGCCACCAACCCTGTGGGTCTCTACATTAGGAGAAATGATGAGAAAGTAACCCGAAAAGACACAGTGGGCCCTTGGACCCACGTAAATGCAACCAGACAATAATGGGGGGACACAAGCTGTCCCCACCTTTACCCAAAGCTGCACGTTTACATGCACAGAACATCAACCGCTCTCATGTCTAAGGATAAAAGCCCCCTGGCCAGATGGAACTTTGAAGTACATTTGGGCTAGTTTACCACCAAAGAGTGCAATTTTAGTGCAGCAGCAGTTAAAATATATGTCATACATTTTAAATTAAATCAAACTCTCCAGGGGAAAGTTCAGAACTCCAGAGTTTGGTGCACCAGGCCTCTCTTCACACACATACATTCACATTATGCCCCCTGCCTCAAGCTTCATCAATCTTACACAAAGGGATGACATCACCAATAAGCATAGCCTTTTATGTCTTTAAGCAATAAGCCTTATTTACTGATGAGATAAGCCCCTGGCTATTGTCTACACTCCACTTTGCTTCTTTCTCTCGCAGTTGAAGAATCAAACGGTACTTTTGAAAGGTGGCAGAGCATGTCCAGGATTTAAAGCTAAAGCATGCAAAGAGGTTTCCTATTTGTTAGCCTTTCAAAGGGCCACATTAGCCAGTTTAGTTCAAAGTAGCGGAGACAGGTAAAACTGCAAAAATGCGTACTTCTTAGAAACCAAGTTGGTTTTTTGTTCTTTTTTTTTGTTTGAACAACTTTTAGTGCTTACTTCTCTGAAAATATTGCACAGAGTACTCAAGCTCTAAAGAGCTTGAAACACGCCACAGCCTGGATAATTTACAAAATATAATCATCCATTACATGCATGACCTATAATTATTGTTTGTAGCAGTATTACTCAGCGCGGTCACTAAACTGCTGAGGCACCCTGAGTCAGTGCGGCTTATTAAACCACATGTGTACACGGAGAAAGGAAAAAGTTTGAGCTGCTGTTTGTGTTTGTTTATGGTGTTAGATGAAAGAAACGCTGCCAGTTATAAGTCCTCTAATAAGTTGGAAAATGACACTTGGTGGCTCTCATTTTTGTAGTTTGACAAAGTCTGTCATGAGGAAAACTAGGTCTAACTAGATTGTTGCGCTGATATAGAAAATATAGCACCGGCATGTTTCGAATTGAGTGCCTATTTTTAACAAGATAAAAAGCCATTTTCTAACACAGTGCATCCAGTGTCACCACATGTATCTTCAAAACGTGCCATTTGTTGTTTGTTTTTCTTAGCTCTACACAGGGTTGTGTCAGGCCTTGGGAACTTGTCAGATATTCAGTTTGTAGTCACTTTAGAAAGCCTGAGCAGAGATTCTCTGGGGAATCGCTCCAGTCTCCCCATCTCCCCCCACCCCATGTCACCAGCCAGGAACAAAGCCGCCATAGTCAATTCCCCTAATTTCACTGCAGCCTGTCGAAAATCCCGTTCTCCTTTTCTCCTTCTCTTCAACAAGTACTTTATGTTGGGATCAGTCAGGTCTGAGTCGCCCACAAAAAACCTGAGGCTCTCGCTTCATCGTCTTTCAGCACCAGGTTTGACACTCCCCAGCTCCCTGCCATTCAGACGCCTTCACCGTGCAATTTGTTTCCATTTGTCAAACAGCAGTATCAATCACAAAAGAAAATGCTGGCACAACACAAAGTCTGTAAAAAAAAAAAACCCAACAACATTGTTTCCTAAACCCAAAATGGCCTTCAGTCGCCTACTTATAGGCCCGTGACAAAACAATCTTAAACAATTTACAGCACTTTCACTTGTTACATATACTTGTTACATTATTCTTCTCCAAAACTGACAATAAAACATCTTTAACTGAATACGGCAGCTGTCCGCAACCTCAAATCAGCACCAGTGTATCACTTCTCTCTTAAAAGTGTGGATGAGCTAGCTGCTGCGGTTTGAATTCATCATTTTATTCACTCCACATTGTGCTGACTCTTATTTTGCGTTTTATTTCTTTGGGATTAAACTTCATTGTGTGGACAGCCAGGTTTCCCAGACATTTGTTTATTAAAGCTATATCAGCACTATGTTGACAGCACTGCTATTCGCACACCTATTCAGATATGTCCTAAAATGGTGCTATTATTGAGGGACGTAGGGAGGTATCTGGTTAATAATACATATTGTGCAAACTTTGTTGTCACCATTCTTGCGCTGGCTCTTATCAAGGGGAGAGCAGAGAGGATATATGCTGACTCTGATGTAGATAGTGCCATGAGTATTTCTATTGTGGCAGCTGCCATGTGGTGCAGTCCCTGATAGGGTTTCGAATGCTGTCAATGCTGCGTCAGGTGCATTAGCACCTCAGAGACCCGTGATGCTCCAGCTGCCGTGTGCCTACGTCTCCCTGGGCCCTGGCCGCCAGCCTGACACCCGACACAAAGTAATCACAGATCACAGTGTTTAATCACTGAAACAAGCACTCCAGAGGACCCCACTGTCAATATCCCACTCTCTCATTATCTGTTTGGATTGCACATCCACACTGTCAGATAAACAGAGTGGAAAATTAAGATTAAAAATATGGTAATTTCATTTCAGGCAGCAGGCTCCTCTCACTGGCCCATTATGCTATTGATTACCTCTGAATTCAATTTTTCTTTTCAATGTAAACTTTAATCTATTCGCAAGCCAACAATTCAGCTCCCAAGGGGCTATTTGAGAGTAAGTAACCATTTAATATGACGCCGGCTGAAGATTCACTGGCTTTAATGAATTGTGTAAATCACTCAGCTTTTAAAGGAACTGATGTCCCACAGTTCATGACCCAAATACGGGCCTGGTTAAATACCGCCTTTTAGACCGAGCTAAGTGTTTACTGACAAGAATCTGTGAATGTGTAATCACCGGCTTTGCGCTTGTCTGTATGAAGCCAAATTAAACAGCTCTTTTCTAAGAGAGCCGCTAATGACAAAATTACATTTTAAGACTTAATCATCTTATTGCACTACTGACATGTTAAAATAATAGAGTGCAAGGCCGCGCCACTTTACCACTGAAACAGAATTTGAAAATCACTCAACTCAGCACGATAATCACACGGTCGCTTCCTTTAACCGCTTACCAGTTTGTAGCATCGTGTTGAAGTCCAGCTGTAACCACTGACCTGAAGCAAACACACCATTCAGACAGCTGAGTGTGGAATGAGCAACAGCGGGGAGGAAACGCTGGTGAGTCAGTCTCACAATGAAGCAAAATGAAGCGAAACATTCAAAACAATACTCTTTTATTAAATGAAATTTGAAACGAATCTAGTGTCAGTTACAAGTGAGCATTCTTCGCACTTCTTTATGACTTAGAGACTGCAAAGTGCAAACTGCTTGAAATCTTACCTTCCATTTGTGTTACGAGCCGTAGACAAAGATGTAAAAAATCAAACAGCGCGAATAATTACCAGGATATAAATAATCTCACTCAGTTCCAACCACATAATTACCTGCATAAAAGTGTTACATTCTTAAATAAACTCGTGCGCGTTAATGAAACGAGCCAGGACAGAAAGTTCAGAGGCATCTTGTTCCTTGTTCCTTGATATTAGTCAGTATCATTGCCAACTGTTACTGGTCTTTGCTCACTAGAGATGAGGTAGACATAAAACCGATAGAGTCAAAGTGCAGGAAAACCATTCAATTTACAAACAGTGCAATTACTAGGAATCAATCGCGTGATTAAGGCACAATAATTACAGAAAGCATCCATGTCCCCTCTGAGGTTCTCCTTGGCTTGTCAAGCACTTTTCAAGTAATGAAAAGACTTTATTCCTATAAAACAATGTTTTCCTTAAAAGAACAATTTAAGCCACAGGTAATTTATTGCACACAGAATATTGACACTCTTTTGAGCACCAGTTCCCCACCATAGATACCCCAGAAGCCAGGACACACCTACATAAATATAGCCGTTTGCAATCAATAAACAGCCATGCAGTAATATGCTGTCAATGAAAGGCACAGCCCACCTCAGGCGTGTGCCTCCTTTCTGTTCCATACCATGGGTCTATGCTAATCAAATGGAGCACACACTACACTGCACTAGGCCTGAAGACATTTAGGAATATCGGTGTGTCTGCTAAAATACTTGGTCACTGATGGCTAACACGAGGACCACAGCGACCCTCCAAACCGTCAAAGGGACGTCTCGAAGATGACGCGGATGTCCTCGTCACGGCGCACGTCAGTCAGCCGCTTTTTGTTCGCGTAAACCTGAAAAGCGGATCAGGGAAGCAGTGTCACAGAACACAAGCACACTGTCCAATCTGAGCTACGATCTGTTAAGGTGCGATTTATGACAGATCCAGTCAGAGCACGGCGAAGGGATTTATCACCCACTGAAGCATACAAAAGTGGCTTATTTAGCCCAGTAAACAACTGTTAGATTAAAGGCAGGAAAATTTTGGAGATAATTACAGGAATTATTTGTGGAGTTAATTTTCTCTTACGGTGGCTCCTAAGCTGCGAGCCGCTATTTAGAAAAGCCGGATTGCAGTGTTTGCGCCTGCAAAAGGCATGGCTTCTTTATGCCGAGCCGCTCTGACAGGTGAACAATTTCAGCAAGAAAGTTTGTGGAAAAAGAGGCAACGGAAGTGAAAGCTTGGCCATAGCTTGAGATATATGTACTGTCTACTCTGGGATTCTCTTTCAGCACGGACAAAGGAGCTAGAGGTTGATATCAGATTATTGAATGTATTTAAACCTTGACTGACAACTATAGAAACTTGACACACAACATGCGGACTATCTCTGTATTTAATAAGTGGTGCTAGACAGTTATGGATGCTGCAGTAATCTGATCTAAGGAGAGCATCCTACAATAAAGAAAGGAAAACGTAAGGGCCCGAACAATGCCACTACCAATCCGCCAGTGTGCAGGGTAAGACGAAACCAAATAATACCACACTGTGCTGAGTCTTTGAAATCAGTATTTTACTCATTTCACTCCTCTGGCTGAGGAGATACAGTTCCGCTGATAAATTTGTGCGAGGGACAGAGAGAAAATGAAATGATGCCTACTTTTTCTTATTTCACAAAGACCTGTTTGAAGTTGCAATATGGTATCTGTAGTCCCAGACAGATGCACATAAAGTGGAATTGAACAATGAATAGCTGGCTCTTATCTGTTCAGTGTCTGAAGGGGAAATACATCACAAATGAATTTCACAGGGAAAAAATATGGACATTCTCTATTACAGTAATCCCCATAGAAAGTTTATCCCAAATCGCGATGAAGTTAAACCCAATATTTCAAAATAGATACAGTGCAAAGAAAGCTGCTTTTCTAGAATCATCGCTAAAATGATCTCAAAATTACATTATGAGAAAAAAGATTATACAGAGACTTTTTCCGATAATATCAGAGGATGTAAATCTACAAAGGGACAATTTCTCTCTTGAAATTAATGTTATGGTGTCGCAATGCTCCAAGTAGACACTCTAAATTAAAATGGTAATCAAGTGTCTTTGCATTGTCAGGGCTACACACATCTTCTGTTGCTTAGCTGTATTATTTTGGAGGTGAGCAACGGAGACTGGAGTTAAGGGGAGAGTCTGGGATTACTGTGCAACGACTGGGCTCTTATTTAGGGACAGGCTTGTCCTGGGACAAAGGTGGATGTGGTTACCTGTTTGGCTGTGTGCAGGAGCGAGGCAGCCTCAGCTCTGCCTGTCTGTTGGACCATCTGGTAGAAGAGCCCATCCTGGTTCTGGAGCAGCACATATGGCTCATCATACTCCTGGATCCTGCCAGCATCCAGAACCTGCAATCACACATACAATGGTGGGTGTGTGTGTGTAAGTGTGTGTGTGTGTGTTCCTGTGTCTGTATACTTTACTTTGGGGAAAACTGACATTTCAGCTGTTTCACTGCTGAGTGATGCAAGCAGACAGCGCAAGCTGAATGGGGAAACAGTAGTTCGGTGCACATAGGAACCATCTATTTTATGTGACTCATGCAACAACAAACACGGGTGCCTGTTTCTGCTCGAGAACGCCATGCACAATGAGGGTAACCTGTTAGCAGCGTGAAAGTCTGGTGCGCTGACTCTGACAGACAGGAGATCAGGGATTTATCCATGTATTTATCCTAGCATTTCAGAGGCCTAGGGGTGGTCCTCAGTCAAATCCAACAATCACACCTTTAAGACTCGCTAGAAAATTACCATCATTTCTATGTCATCACATGCCATGTAAACCACACAAAGAATAGTGCCAATTCAGGCAGTTTGGAAAAGACTACAATTATATCACAGACAAATTTTAACAAGCTCGATCCCCTTACAGCGTTAATGAGCAGTTTGTTATCAGTAAAGCCCACTTTCAGGTAGTGTTTAGTATGAAAGGGAGACTTCTGCAGCTGCTGTCATAATCAAAAGTTTAGGAGCAGGCTACCAGGAAACGCAATTCGATTCTTGCAAAACATTCCGCATCAAAATACAGCAGAGAGATTTGGACGATTCTTCCGGGTCCCAATTTAATTTTCCCAGAGTGTGTGACAGTCTGGGGGCATTTAACACGAGTGTAGGTGTGAAACAGTCCCCTCTCTGTGATATTTGCCTTTTTTCAGCAACCCTCTCAGTGACCAAGCGGCCACCGGGTCGTGCCCCGTCCTCCATAGACTCTTAACAAATGCCACCACAAATGGCACTAATTGGCACCTCTGCAGGCAGTAGCAGGAAAGGGCCAAAGATCAAGTGGTGCAAGCGAAGGTTCAATGAAAGGGAATGCTGCGAGTGAGAAATCTGCCCAGCTGTTGCAAAATAAGGTAGCGGAACTGAAAATAAAGGACAGAGGTGTTTGAAAGCTCTTGTGTTTGGCATACAACAATGAGAATGAATGTGAAGTGCATGTTTTGCAGGGGACCCCAGATTTACTCTACAAATTCTGAAAACACTGAGTGCAATATTTACTGTAGCTGGTGAGATAGTACAAGGGGTTGCCAAAGTTTAGGAGGGAATATCACAAAGCTACTTGCAGAGCAATACTGGAATGAACTCCAGCAAAAGAGTCTCATTTTAAAACCTTCACTAAAGTGCTTTACAATGGAAATTTACTGCTTTCTTACTTACCAGTATTCTGTCACAGTCAATGATAGTGTTTAGCCTGTGAGCAATGGTCAGGACTGTGCACTCTTGAAACTTGTCCCGGATAGTCTGCTGGATGAGGCCATCAGTTCTAAAGAAGCAGGGAACACAACACCTGAGAACTAAAAAGCTCTCTTCCTATACAGCCTTGGGCAGGGATTTTACGCAACACAGAACAATGGCTCATCAGCAGAGAAATATGTGCAGCAACAGACAGAAAAAATACAGAATAACACAGGACTTCAGCTTTACAAAGACAAGTGTGGTATATTTTGTTACATTTTTAAAAAAAAAATTGACTTGATTTGATCTTCACAAGGTGAGATTTAGACTTAAAAACCCATATATTTGTATTATGTGTGTTAAACAAAAAAAAATCCATGTTTGCGCCGATGCTTTAACAAAAATTTTTAAAGAATAATTCTGACTAACCCTACTCTACAGAGAAAAAGTTTTATTCTATGCACTTAAAAATACCCATATTGTGTAGCACCATTGTACAGAAAAACAAGACACATGTGAAGAGAGCGCTTCCACGCTGATGTATAATAATTTACTTGTGAAGTATAATCTGACCTTGGGTCCACATTAGCAGTGGCCTCATCAATAATGAGGACGCGGGTTTTCCGGAGGATGGCCCTGGCCAGGCACACTAGCTGCCTCTGGCCCACGCTGAAGTTAGAGCCCGACTCCGTCAGCACCGTCTCCAGCTTGCTGGGCAGCTCGTCCACCATGGCCTTCATCTGCACCTGCAGAGAGAGAGAGCTCAACCCCTACCCTTCATTACTCCTGCATAAAGGCCTCCTGTGGGGATGTCTTTAAAGAGCCATCCAAACACACCCATTAACTGCCTGGCACAATGCAGGGCCAGGTCTACTGATGACCTTGGCCAGTGCTCTCTTGTGGCCAGCCTCTAGCTTTAATCCAGGCCACCAAACCCATTCAGAGGCAGGACCAGGAGCTGAAGCCCTTCACTGTGGGGGAAGCCTTCATCCTGGTTGGCCTGACTGCCCAAACACATCTCCCCCAGCACTTTCAATGGTTACCCGTTACAAGCCGCACATTGAGCTGGGCCCCATGGCCCTAATGGGATTTCCCCCCATGACTTGTGGCGAGCAGGGAATCTGAATGGCAGCATTGTACAGGGGGACAGAGGGATCCCCCCCTGGGCCGGCAAGGGGGAATCATTCAGAGCCACGCTGGAGTACCTCTTGGAGTGCATTCCACAGGTCCTCATCTGTGTGCTGCTTGAAAGGGTCCAGATTCTTCCTCATGGTGCCCGTAAAGAGAACTGGGTCCTGTGGATAGATGGATATGGAAAGAGAAGGCCGTGGCCAGTTAAGATAATGACAAGGGGGAAGATGTATGAAAGGGTTAAGACAGGATTTATAGAAGAGTGCTAAGCAATGTGTGAGGGGAAGATGTTCACAAAGGCCTTGCTCCACTCAGGAGCTCTATTCAGTGCTCTAGCCAACTATGCTTCAGTAAGTTGATCTTTTTACTTGGAAAACCAGAACGTGCGCATTGGTGCTGGTGGAGAATAGTCGTGCAAGGCTGTCTGAATGTATAATATGACACAAAAGGACTGTCAAGTTAACATTAAAATACAGAATAAGAAACCGTACTTAAAAAACTAAATGTACAAGCATGTGTGAATAGTTAGGTTATCACATTAGTTGACTACCCTCATGAAAGGACAGCCTCACATCTCAGACAGGTAGGATGTCCAAGATATGTATTTATGGTAAGCCATGCACCTGTATCAAGGTTGAGCCACACAGCCCTCTTTAAGAGGGTAAATAAAGCTCTTTATTACAGTGTAAAGGAAAGAGCCTGTCCATGGGCACTGTTCCAACACGCCACTCTGTTTGTGATGAACTGATAAAAAGGAACAATCCCACATCATCTCATGTCAGGCCACATATAGTGTGTATTCATAAATCTTGCTCCAATGTTGAAGTGATTTACTCAGCATAAAGACCCTCTCGCTCACGGTACACCGCTGCTGCAGATAAGGTTTTTATATTGCATTTATGTCCACAGTGTTTGATCCGTGAGCAAAATAAGCAAGGTACTTAAATCGTTATAATGACTGTTTAAAAAAAAACGCAACTTAATAATAATACAATGCTATTGAGTCTGCCACAGTTTCAGGTTGCACAGAGCAGCGACTGTCCATAACAAAAAGTGATGCTTCCATTGTATCCGCATCACAGTCAGAGGAACGCGATAACTCCAGCTTAGTCAAGATATGCATCTGACCTCGAATCAAGATACGATACGTTCATCTGGCAACTGTGAGATTAGACTAGGAGCAAAAGTAAAGCACACAATGAGCCTAAAAGGCTTAAAGGTTACAGAACTATTAATATATCCACACCTTTACGTCTGTTCTCTTACAGGTCACCTTCATAAGAAAAGAAAATGAAGCATACGTTTGGGTGTGGAAGCACAGCAAAAATTAAAAAGTCATGTCTCAACAAGCCGTCATATAGGTCAGAAAGCGCAGGGCTAACTGCTCAATTTCAATCCAGAGAAAGTAAAGCTTTCAGGGTCTCATCCCTGCTACCTGTGCCTTGGAAAATGTTCCACCTCTTTACTTCCAATGAGCTTTTCCCTCTGTCACCAAAACACCACCTTGTCATTAAGCCAGCTGAAGTCCCAATTCAAACTAGTTCTGTGACACACTTTAATTGAGGATTCAATGTTAGGTCGGAAAAACTGCTTTCAAGCACAGCTTTCTATACACCGATTATGTGCTCCACCAATTCTAAGCCCTCTGTTTGCCACAGAATTCATTTTTTTTCTCCTAAGTCATTCCTGAGAATTCAATAGAAACTGAAATGGATCCCTTTTTAATGCCATATGCTAATACAAGCTTATCATAATCAAATCTGTGGGTGCCAAATAATGAAACTCCTCAGCGGCAATGTATAGTTTACATATCAAACTCAAAATTCCACATGAAAAGTACGACAACCAGCAATTTATGTCAAAAAATTTTTTCCAAGTGAAAGGTTGACTGCATATCATTTCATCAACGTCTAGCGGGAGAATAAAAAAAGGCTTTCAGATGAATTTGTGTAAATCCAAGAGTCTTCGCTCCATATATAAGTTTGTAATACTAACAACAGACTACAGAGAAACTCTACTCTCCTGAGTGCTGCCTACATAATGAAAATGCCATCCAATATGTGATACAGATGAGATGAGCGTGCAGTTAAAGTTTTGACTCGTAACCTGCCACTTTGTAGCAGTCTCTCCCTCTAGGAGATGCAGAAAGAGTAAACAAAATCCCATCAAACATACATCACATCCATCGCAAACTAGTTTGGACTAAGAAGTGAAACTTTATCTGAAGTAGTAGCAATGCCAGAAACCTATCAAATCCACAGAAAAGCATTAATGAAACTGTTTTTGGGCATCTTGGCTGCACCCTAGAAATGTTTAAGACTTGAGCTAAGTGACGGTGTACAAGGGGACTCTGACTGTGAGGATGGGGGAGACTTCTTCTAAGCAGCTTTCCCATGTTTGGGGGGTAGAGGGCTAATCCTCTGTCAGGGATGGGGAACTGCTCTCTTCACAGTATAGGCCGTGGGAGTCTTCTCCCCTCCCTCCTCTCTGCTGACACTCACCCGCAGGCTGGCATTTTCTTAATGCCGTATCAGTTTCAACAAGCGGAAATAAAGTTAAACTGTCTCAAGGCATCCGTTTGTCTCACTTTCAGAAATCCCCTGAGTGACGACTGTAATTCTCCTCACTTGTTTTAGCTTTTTTTAAAAGCCAAGCGTCTAACAAGGGCAAAAGCATGCAGGCTTCTGTTACCGTCGTGCAGCTGACATTTCTGCCATTACTCAATCATGAGGAATCATGGGACCTTGGAGAAGGTGTCAAAGCAAAGCTGCTTTAGAACGAAAAGGTTAAACATGGTAGTAATTAATATATTATATTATAAGTAATATCTTTCTAACCTAGACTCACTGCAGATGATTATTGGTTACTGTGTTTAGTTACAAAACACAACTGCTGATACTGAAATTAAAAAAACGCACCTGTGGGATGATAGACATTTTCTGTCGCAGTGTGTGAAGACCAATCTCAGACGTCAGAAATCCATCAATCGTTATTCTTCCCTCAGGTTCTGCCAGCCGGAACAAGGCAGAGATCAGGGAGCTTTTACCAGCACCAGTGCGTCCAACAATGCCAACCTACAGTGGAAAGAGCTAGTATGTTATATCTGTAAAGTCTTAGTAAATTCCCACAAAAAAAACCCATAAATAAATAAAATATGCTTATTATTTTGTTAGTAAGAGACCCAGGTGCCTGGCAAACTACAATATAAACCTTTGTACAATACTGGCATAAAAACTAAGGGAAGATACTCTATCCTATAATATTTATGTATGAAATTGTTTGTGTTTTACTAGACAGTCAAAATACTAAAAAAAATGGTGGGCAATGGAGAAAATCCTTCTGTAAGCCTCTCTAACCCTCATAATCAAGATTTAAAGCTAAAAATATTTCCCTTAATCAAATCAAATCATTTATATCTTAATCATATTTAAGTGCTTCAACTTAATGCCACGTATAAATTCATTTGTAGCGTTTGTGTTAGGGACAATTAACGTGTTTATAATTCAATTTAGCTATTTTTAAGTGTGCTATATTTTATTTAGAACTGTGCTTATCCCATAAACACCAATGTGGGTGGGTTAGAAAAGTGTAGTTACTATTTTAACCAACTGTAAAAGGTGACATAAACGGGGCTCTATAGTTTTGTGGCTCTTCTAAAAGTCACCCCATCAGGGTCAGCGTATCAAATCTATCAAATGTCATTGAACACACCTAATAAATTGGCCGAGTCAAAATTACCACTCACTCATACTTGTTTATGTGCTCTATGGTACTACCCCAGGGTATGGTAACCTCCAGGCCATCACCTGATACTTTCTTTAAACCACAAGGTCATACCATCCACAGGTATCTGCTAATGCTGTACATGTGTGTGATGGTAGTTAACACATAAAATGACAGTATAATATAGGGGTTTCCAGTATTTTACCAGAATTGGGATACCAAAGAACAAAAACTCATGCTGTGGGCTGAATCCAATGAACAGGAATCTTATTAGCATTGCACCGCTTGCTCTGCTGAACTAGTGTCATACCATTTAGGTTTGTTATATGCTGTTGCATAGCCATTGGGCATGTGGATACAGAAAGATAAGTGGTTAGGCTGACAGGTAATAGAGAAGTAATTATATGCTTACTCTCTCATGCTACATCCATACTCTCATAGGAGCTATTAGAGTAACTCCCATTCCCATTTTTAAAACACATAGGCCCTACTACATGTGACAATTAAGCCCCACCCCCAGTACTTATACAGTAAGTGCCTACATGGACATTTAAAAAATTACCGAGTGTTTGTATGAGACTGAATCTGAAATCGTGTCTTTGCACTCATCCGCTTTAACCTACATAAGAAGAATTCCACACTACGTGAATGTAAATACACACCAAAAATAATTGCATTTCCTCAAGAGGATACACCCAAATCGAATGTGAGAACCAGCAGAACCAAATTGAAATGCAAGGATTGTGAAATGAATTAGTGTTGGAGAATAATATAGTCTTACTAAAGTACTTCTTTCTACATGGAAAGTTGTTTGTAGTGTCGTGGTGACTTATGATAAAATCTTTATATATATATATATATGCAGTGTATGACTGCTGTATGGGACAAAGTGAAAGGGTCTTATACTGTAGATGGTAGGTGCAGGTGAAAGGGTGTCAGGGGAACTGTCAGGATGCACAAAGCCTTTTACCCCCAAGGCATGCGGTAGAGATCCCTCCCATGGGCTGTCAGAGCCAGGGCCTCTGCACTTATCAACCCATCCATTGTGAAATCAGCCGCCCTGGCCAACCGTAGCCATGCAAAATACACCCCCTGCATTAAACACAATTTCAATCATCCTCAACCATCTCCCTCAGCCTTCCCCTCTCTCGCTCTTCCTTCACCCCTCTCCCTCGGCCTCTCCTCTCTCTTATAGTGAATAAACAGTTGTCACCGTCAGGTAGCTCAAAATGCAAATTGGAGACAAATGGATCCACTTGAACAGTCTTAATTACATGATATGTATTCCATGAATCACAAATGGTATAGTCCTGAAGATTCAAAAGCACAATGTGGTGTCCCTTTAATAATTGATTTGAGAATAATGCCACATAAAAAAAGAATCACACCACACCTACTACACTAGCTGCATATCAACCTTAGTCATGGGCTATGCACCCCAGTAAGCATGCACAGGTGGGAATAAAGACAAGGACCTTTTCTCTAGATTTGAAGACAAGACTCAGGTTCTTCAGGACCAAAGGTTCACTGGCACTGTAAGAGAAGTTGACTCTGTCAAAAGTGATGCAGCCTGCTTTGGGCCAATCGCTCGGTGGCTGTTTGTCTGTCTCCCATGGTGCCTCACTCTCCAGCTCTGCATACTCAACCACTCTCTCCACTGATGTCATCTGCAAAAATAAAGCATATAGTAGGCACTTCCTTAAAATAATTTTTCCTCTTTTAACTATTTTATGAATAAATAAATAAGCTGCTCCTATATAACTTAATGTAACAGAAAATCCCTATAATACAATTTAATAGATTCTTTGAATTGACCCAGACTGGATATAACAAACCTAAAGTACAATCGATCTACCTGCATTTTGTTTCTTATGGCCAGCAGAGGCTATTTATCTGGTTTCATAAATCAGTTAAAATCTTTAAGTATCTGTGACCACAGTGAACACTATGCTGATGAGTTTATGGCCTCAGTCTCTAGTTTCAAGCCTAATTTAATACATCATGTTAATTTAGCAAATTATGGTCACATTTGGACTCAAATGAAAGTTAACCAACCATCAAACCCTTGTTCATCACATGTTCTCACCATGTTCTCAATTTCTGCACTCTGTCTGACGCCCCACTGGAACATGCCTGTGAGCGTAACTGCATAAGACAGAGCCAGACCCACTGCACCTGGTTCCAGTCCTGTATTATAAAAGAAGAAGTAAACATGCAGTCACACATCCACGAGTCCTTCCTCTTGCTTCTGCTAATAATGTCTCTTAGCATGCACAGAGTCAAAACCCATACAGTACCATCCCTGAGGTAAAGACAGCCAAAAGCAGTAATGGTGACAAAAACTGAGCAAATTCCATCGAGTCGCACGGCAAACCAGCGGGAGGTAGTCAGGAATAAGAACCAGGCCTCTGTAACAAAGACAGATTCCACATGCTGCATATGAGGAAATACTTCTTAATACAGTCTGAATATCATGAATGGCTTTAGATGAGACTGATAATGGAGCTCATTAGATGTTGATGTCTTGCATTTTTGACCTTATAACACAAATATGTCTTTTTCGTTTCACCTGAGTGAAGATCTTGATACTCATCAAACATTTGCTGGAACCTCTGCTGAACCTTGAAGGCACGGATGGTGCTCAGGCCTTGAAGAGAGGAGGAAAGGTGGGAGAAAACAGGACTCCGAGCTGTAGGAAATATAAACAAGGCAAAAAAACAGCTTAGCAAGGCATTTAACATTTTTAAGCGTTTTGACCAGATTTCTAAATACAATTGTAGTGTCAGGGTACATTCAATACTAATAGTCTGAACTGTTCGGTTTTATTTTGCAGCGTATCAGTATGTGAAGTGAAAAATATGAATGTGTACTCTGTTATACTAACAATAATACAGGTGATGCCCCTGATTTTTATCGTGATTTATGGAAAGGTCGCCATTCAGCCGTCTTTTGTTTCAACTCATTAGACTTACAAACTCCTTAACAAAACCTAAATGCCTCCTTGAAGGATTCAAACAAAACATTTGTTCTAAAAGATGATGGCACTTGTTAGTCAATGTGCATTTTGGCTCTCAGCTTTGAATAAAATAGAGGAACTAAAGCTTGATGTGGCCTAGTCATGACCACTTGACATTTTTTCCTATTATATGTGAAGTCATGAACTCTCATCTTCTGAGGAAACTGCGTGTGACCAAGGCATAGGCCACTGCCATCTTTAGCCTTTATGCTAATGATCACAGCCTTTTCAATAGCCTATTAGCATTCCTGTAGTCTGTGCTTTTATTTCTTCCCAATCCCACACCACAAAAAAAATAAAAAATTACTGGTAGATTCTAGACGCTTGATGTCCCTGGAGGTCTGCAAAAAGTAGCATCGCAGAAACAGGAAGACAACAAGAAGAGGAACAACAGGAATAAGAATCCAGGGGATGATGACAGCAGCTACTGCAATCACTCCGATGACTTGCAGAAATACCTGGGAGAAAAGGAGAGGAGTAAGCACAGTAATAACTCAACAGCATCAGCGTCAAAAGCTCTACTTCTGTTGTGTGGGCTACCGATGGGGCAGTGAGGCTTATTTGTTAGGGCTGAACAAGAAAAACCTTTCAGCTATATTTGTGTGAGACCATCTCAGGCACATAGTAAGGTAACAGCAGGTTGTGGGACTGAGCTTAAGTGACTCACAGTGTGAAAAGAAAACGATCGCAGCGCTAATTCTCACTTAGTAGCAGGTGAGAATTTACCACTTGGCCACTGCAGCTCATATCCCTGGCTCTCTAGGGTTTTCCCTTCAACACTTCTGGCCTGTAAGCCTCCCTGGCAGAGCAGCCAGCCAACGGGCATGGCCACAGTGACTGGCAGAGAGCTCTGGGAACCACACTGTGGGTGTCTGATACATCACACTCAAACCACACAGCCCTCAACAACACAGTGACTCATCACCCGTGTTAATGGCTCTGTGACACATCTAGACCAGGATACCAGAGCTGCCTAAACAGGATTGCAGGCAATGAGTCTGACGGTTATCAAAGCACCTACACCTGCATAACGTTTAGAAATAACCATCTCATAAAGACTCATTATGACTATTAATCTTAAAGATAAAATAATCTTACCTCAGCCTATATTGATGGTAATTATCAGGCACTCAAGTATCATGTGAGGTGGCATATAAAGTTTTATTATAGAGATATTAAAATTGACATCACACAATGACTCAACAATCTGAATAAGAAAACGTAAATGTAAATAATATTACCTTTGATACTAATACATAATAATTGCTGATTGATATATTTAAGTTAAAGTGAGCTAGCAAGAGTCGTTGCCATCAGTTAGTTTAATACTGATACTTTTATTAAAGATCGTATTAAACACCAGTTGAGAAAAAAAATAAACTACTTTTGAGGAAAGGGTGCTGCCATAAAAAAGAACAGCTCACATTTTTAAGAATTTTGTTATGTTCACTTTATTTAGAAAATTATATTACATTTCAAAAGGGAAATGTAATCTACTTCAATTACATTTTTTTTAATTAAAAGCATTGGGATATATTTACCTTGATACAACACACAAAACAAACTTGTCTGTCTGATTGTTTCTTCAATTACCATCAAGTAAACTTGAAGTGAGCCACCAAACTTGGCACCGTGCAGGTACATCTTAAGGTTCTCATCTATGTCGCATATGATGTATTCATGTTACCTAGCAACCAGCTAGCAAAGGGTTAAAGTGAACTGTTTTTGGTGTAATTTTTCTTTCACAATGACAAGTTCTAATTTGTATCAGTAAATCTTAATTTATACATTATATATAAATATGCCATCAGGTTGCCTGGCAACCACCTAGCAATCGGCTACCATGACACCAGAAAAGCATAGTATTGATTTAATTTCGTGGCCAACACCATAAACACAGCAAAACAATACTGTAGCATATACATGTATTAGTAAAACATAATACATTACTAAAGATTTAAGAAAACACAGTTTTTGGTTTGTTTCCTTACTTTTATTTGTTAAGCATTTTCACCAAGGAGAAGTAATGTCTCCTCTTTTAATTACGAGTACTTTTTTTCTATAATACTTTTTTTTTTTTTAAATAATCCTGCACTTTTTATTTAACAAGGGCACAGGACTTCCGTTAATAATGTCTCTTGTTTACCATTGTGGTCTTAATAATTTCCTTTACTTGAAGTATATCAACATTTCTTCCAGCCATTAATATGGGTTGGAAGAACACTTACTAACCGAAAGGCATGCAGCGCAGTATACGTTGTGTTCGACTGAAACCTCACACCCTGAAATTAGATACATCCAAAAAGATGAATCCTAAAACGTGGAGATTAGGATCATACTGTTACCTTCAGTGGACTCAGACTAGCCCAGAGAGATGAAAATTTAATTTAGCACCTTAATTACGGATGTTATCTGCTACTTAAGCACACATTTAAGCATGATCACTTTCAGTGTAGTTTTATGATGAAAAGCCAGTCAATTCCATTTGCAGTTCAGATAAGAGGGAATTACTAGTCTAACCATTGCAGTAGTGGAGCCCACACAATCAAACAGTGAGTCGAAGCTACTGAGCACAACTGATCCCAAGAATTTCACAGTACATAAGTTTCAATCTTAGCCTTGATGGAAGGCTACCAGACTGCAAAGTGAGATGGTGGCACACAGGCCATTACCGCGTGTTATCCAGCCTTCCCTTGAGGGGATCAAATATTAACTGAACAAATGTCTTATCGCCTACACTGTTTTTCTTTCACTACCCAGTTGATGACTGGTGACACAGTGACACTGCTCATTCACATTTTGCTGGTTGGTTAATCTGAATTCTAATTGGGCCCATTTCAGCGGTGGCCACAAAGGTCTGAGCCAGGCTGGCTTTATCTAACAGTGGGGTCATCTAAGGGGACAGTAGGAGGAACAGGAACCATTAGATACAAGTCTTGCCTCCTCCTGCTCCCCAGGGCCCGCTGTCGCCAAGGCCCTGTTTGATGTGATCCATTTGCGTGGTTTGGCGCTTATCGTGTCAGGATCGGGGACACCGTGGCCCCCACCCACACTACACACAGATGACTCTGATAAGTGAGCCTACAAGTATACACCTCACCCCCTCAGACCACATCCATATCTCCTATGAAACCACACAGGAACAGAAAACTCCCAAAGCCACATCCCGCTGCACATAAAAGTGGATAAAAGGATGAAAGGTTTTGTATACAAACTGTTTAAATAAAGAATTAGCGCTAATAGCTCTTTAGCGAGAAAAGAAAGCTACCGCACGCATGCGATTCAGTCATTCAGGCAAACTGGGCGCACTGCTGTGTCCAAAGACCATTCAGATCTCTGCTGACCCTAATTGCTTTATTTTCTCAATGATTCTATCAGCTCTTTGATGTCCAAATAAATGTAGAAAATTGGAGTTAATTGCTATATTTGTGTTCGGCAATGATAGCGACTGTTGTTCACCAGCTGAAAATAAACACTTCGCTTTAATTAAACATCCCTCCGGACAGACGGAATCATTATGCTTTTTACAACTCCCTTTTTCATCCTCCCTTTATTTACTGACAGTGTGCAATATTTGCCACTGGGAAAGAAGTGCAAACAAAACAGGAAATGAGGGGTGAGCGTGGTAAAGAAAAATTCTCAAAAGAAGTCCTCTGTCATCGTTGGAATTTTTTCTTCTTTTTTTTTTAAACTCCACACTTTTTCCGTGACTGAGCAGCACAATAAGTTGCAAGGGTCAGTGGTACTGAAACAAAACAGGGCCGTTCCACTTGGGCTCTGGAACAATACAAGTGACCCAATCCATTCTACTCTGTGTTTGGGCTTTATTTTAGCATTAAATGCCCAGATGCTGTGGCTTTTCTTTGGGTGAAATGACTGTGGACACCTCCTTCACATTTTCCCTTTCTGGGCCATTTTCACTTCATAAAGCTGCAGTCAATGTGTTTTGTGTGTGGTGAGGAAGGTCTGACACATACTGTGGTGGTCTCAGACGCTGTCTACATTGGTGGCTCAAGTAGTCCTAGGATTAGGCCTTTGTGTGCTGTGAAAAGGTAAAAGAAGTCACTTATTTGGGCTCAGTCAAGCTGCTGATTTCCAACCCCATTTTGGAAATAAGAGAAAGGCTTTGAAATGTGGTCTCCCCTCACTCTCTACTATAAATCACTAGTGTCCAGCAAATTCATTCAGCCTTTTTTTTCCTCCTGAAAACAACACACACACAAAAAACAACAATTCAAAAATACAAAAGTCAGCCTAGAATTCATTGTCCTCGTCATTCTGACGTGAGGTGAGATTCAAGATTAGATTGGGACTTTGTTGTGTCAGTTCCCAGGCTCAAAGGGCCCTGGGTCTGGCCTGCATTCTGAGTCAGACCAGCTGAGGTGCTGGACCACAGCATCATGGGAGACCACACATACTCACACGGGAAGCTTTTGCTGGCCGGTGCTCGCCATCAAATGACCATGTGTGGTATTGCTGAGTGGCCAGTTAAGTGCACACAAATACACACGCAGGGTCACATGATGATGTTTTCCTCTGTTTCGCTTTATTTTTCAGGAAGACAAGCACAGGTCAGTGATCCTAAGGCCGCCGCTCACCTTTCTGTGTCACAAAGGCACTGTCATAAAAACAATGCTCAAAGAGGGTTAATGGCACAGCCTATATATGTTTCCACTGGACCATCTTCTGTGTTTCTCAGGCTAACCTGTGTAATGCCTGGAGCCAGTGCATTCTTTAGTCGCCAGCGTGGTAAAGAAGCAGAGAAAGCCGGGTGAAATCCCATCCTACAGCGTCCACGATTACGTCAGCAGTTCTCATATCCCACAAAGCCACTAAAGAGGCCTGATACACAATGTGCCACAATATAGAGACTCACACAACGATCCACCCGCCAGTGTTTCTTTAGACAATAGCTGTCTTTTCTCTGCACTTGTGTGCGTCTTCAGCCCTTCAGTGCTTGGTTTGTCTCTGTTTCTTTTTTTGCTCTTTCTCACACGCACACAAAAGGGTTTATTGCCGTAATTTGTTTATTCCCGTCTTTATAAGGAATTAGCTTTGGCAAGAGCAGGCTGGGTCACACTTAAGTCAGCTGGTGTCTTAGTGAAAACATCCGGACAAACTGAATTTTGACTGGATAAGCAGGGCTATAAATGCAGTGCAGGTCCCAACAGTTGGTGGTGCGACTTGGTCAAGAGCCTTCACACAAAAATCCGCTGAAAGACCCCTGTACTCACCCCCTATTGTCTTGGCCTCCTCCTCTGCCCTCTCTGTGAAAATAGAGGCAACCCAGGATTTAAAGGTCAAGTCCACACAAAAGCTGACAGTTCCCAAAGCCTGAGGTGTTTTTAATTGACATTTCTGTCTTTGTCCCCTGACCATAAAGATGGAAGAGAAAGAGGCTTTTTCCCCAATATACTAAATTACTACTAAATGAGACCTGTGAAAAATAGGGCTCTGGGGTGTAACCAGGTTCCCCCAGCTTGAGGGAATCCCCTTGTTAGGCGGGTTTGGGGGGCAGTGCTGAAGGGCTGTGAAGTGCTTACTCCACCATAGAAAGGAGGGGGGGAGAGGCTAAGGCACAAATCCCCACACAGAAGCGGCCTCTCTCCATAGAAAGAGATAAACCAGTTAGGGCATTGTTTATGAAGTTTCACTTTATTCCCTCCTGACAACCATTTAGACAATAACTATGGGGAAACGTCCCTCCACGAATGAGCAACAATAGTGGAGATCAGCAGCTTTTCTCAACAGCTAATACTTTGATAAAAAAAAGAGTGAAAATCTTCCTTCCTGAAAGCATTAAAGGCTGCTCCGTGAAAGACACCTGCAAACAAGAGCAGAAAGCAGCACAAACAAAAGTGCTTTGTCCAAACGATGCTACCTTTGTCCACTCTAACAATCACATCCCACTTTCAGCTACAGCAAAAGACTAATGCGCACATATCCAGTCTGATTTTGACACGGCCTGGTCTAGATTTTATTTCTTTTACATCAAGACACAGTTAGAAAAATGAGGAAAGCAGGAGAAATTCAAGTAAAAGTGCACAGCTGAAACCCATCTGTGTTTTATGTCAGGACGTGGTCTACTCTCACTGTTGTTGGTTGGACCTATTGGCCCTCTACAAAAGTTATTATTTTACTTTAACCATTATTCACCTTATTATCAAAATGAGGGGAACTATAGCAGACAAAAAGCTTTTGTGCGTATATTCTTTTGTGCTTTCAGCATTTAAGATGGCTTTTGTCTACTGTGAGATGGGTATCTGCCACAAACATCATTCAGGCATTGTGGAGGGGGGATTCATTTTCAGCGCGCCTTTGTTCTATTCTTTGGCCCGAACCAAGGAGCCACGCCTGCTCCTCTACCTCGAATTGTGCAGCGAACATTCCCTTCTTTGTGGCGCTAGGTGCATGAGCTGGCTCATCTCCGCAGGGTTTCGTGGGAGATGGCTGTCACAGTGGCAGGGTGGCATTTGGTAACCTAACCTGGGCTTGCATCAGGGTGGCCCTTGGGTAGCAGGTCAATAAGACCTGTTAAGCATTAAGCGAATTGGGCTAAGAGGCGAAAGTCCAGGTGTACTCCTGTAAACACTTCATGTCAGACTTTTTCTCTTTGCCACTCGACACAATATCCTCACCTCACTCTCTCCTGACATTTCCACTATTTTCCCTTCCACATCTGATCCATCATCTTGTGGCTTTATTTCCTCTTTGGTGCCTTTCTCTCTTCCAATCACTTCCTTATTCTCCTTACACGTTCTCTGAAGATGCCACTTCTGTTGTGCCACGCTGAGGGAGCCACGCCCTCAGCCTATGTGCACACTTTTATTAAATCTGTGCAGGCGCTGGGCTGCGCTGGCGGGTAATCCTACAGTAATTGTTTCCAGATTAGGGGACCCGGACCACAAAGCAGGTTTAGCCAGGCATGAAATGGCCTCCCCATGCTGCTGCGCCAGCAACCAAACCTGCCGAGGTGAGACTCACCTGGATAAAGTCCACAAACGTCCACGGAAGCAGAGAGTCCAGGTAACCGATGTCCTTCGAAAACCTGTTGAGGATTCTTCCTGAGAAAAAGCACAACACAAAAGAACAGATTAGAAAAATATCTCTATAATAGAAACAGAATTTTTCTTATATTGCCAATATTGTTATGCCATTTGTACAACAATAATAGTGCGCTTAAGCGAGCTGAAAAAATAAGCAATTCCTTGAATATTTATCATATTAAGTTTTTTACTTTTACAGGTTCAGATGTGCATATGACATTTGGAGCAACAAATCTAAACCAAATGCAGATCTGCTTTATGCATTAACTACTCGACATTCATAAAAACAATATTTTGTTAGTTTCAATTCTGTTCGTGTCTTTAGACTATTAAGCAACTGTTATCAGAGTCCCCTTAATAGAACAGAGGTTACATACAGTGTGATATCAAATGGAAAACACAGGCCTATCTAGATTAAACAATGAATCATTATTTATCTAGTGATTCATAAAGACTGTCCTACTCTTGGCTGAATACACGAGGGAACCTTTTGTTAGGGAACAAAAGGCCAACAGAAGCTGCGTACCTGCCTTTATGTTCTGACTGGCAGTGTCAGTGACGTTAATTGAGTTGCCTCCAATCTGCTCGGTCGTTCATTATTTTGGCTAGTGCTCTGCAGGTGCTGTGGCAGCCCCTTATTGTTACTCCTTTAGTAACTTTGCTCCACTATTCTGATCCCACAGCACATAAGATTACACTCCAGCTGCTTTCACACACTGTGTACTGCAGGGTCACTGATAGCCAATCCCCAAAGCACACTTCCTTAAAGGCAGGCAAGACAGAAAGGCTTTTACTATCTCTGTCCCTGAAGGAAGACCCCTGGCTCTCAGAGGCAGACAACAGGTACCAGAGCAGCGGCAGCACTGCCACAGCTTGAACTCTTCTAAGGTCAAAAGACACAAACAATCTGCAGTGTCCTTAAAATAGGGCCATGATGTTTGTTAATGTATTTAGGAGAGCAGTTGTATTCCACTATGACAAATGGCTATGCACACAGTAATATCTGTCTGACGACAATGTAAATAAAGCAGTACTCACAAAATGTAGGGTGCAACCCCTGATAGAGTTAAACAAACCAATACAGGCATGCAGATGAGTTTATCTAGGCTCACAGAATACGCCATGGAACAGGGTGTGACTTGGTAAAAGAAAAGAGAAAGGAAACACTGGGCAACATGGTAGCAGAATGTGGTGGCATGGCACTCTGGAGGCGTGGTGGAGCCATGGCACGGCTGACCTAAAACTTGCCTCCGAGCCTCTTAACCAGTCCTACAGAGGTGGGCCCTGTAATCACCTCTCTCCACGGCCGTAAGCAGCTTACAGCTTTATCCAAAATGCCGCTCCTGCCTAAAAACATGCATGCAGACGAGGCCGGGCTCCCCATAACAGCCATTGCATAAACCCAGCCAGAGCATTATTCCCCGCAACAACCCAGCAATGCTCCAAATCAGCACTGATTCAAAGTCAAGTGGCGTAAGCATGTTGTACACTTGGAGGCAGACTAATCTTATTCACAGTGTGAGTGCCCCTTTAGCATACAGACATCCCGAGGGGAGGGTTCAAGCAAGGGGGTAGAGCGCTTACTATACCAATGCAGAATATCGCTGCTTTAGTCTGGGAATAAGGGGGGAGTACTTGTCAAACTGTGTTTGTGAAAGCTCCAATAATATTTTACGTAATTTTACTGTCTAAGCCATAGATGACCCAAATTCATGCATATCTGACAAACAATGCCAATAAGAAAAGGATAGGTTTCTCTGGGTTACATCATACAATGGTTAGAGGGTGCTAGAGCAGAGAACATCAGTCAGCTATCAGCTGTTTGACAAGCGGCTCAGTTAACACAGAGTTTCAGAGGGGATGAAGTAAAGAGCCTTCTCCATCCTGCACAGACTATAGAGGGGATACATTACAGTGATGCAGTTACACAAAGACATTCACTGCATGGAAATGCCTATGAGGTAAGATCGGTGTGGGACAATGGCTTCAATCACTCTGGGTGGTTGTCAACAATATCACCTATTGTGTACAGAGGGGTATAGACGTTTCAGGATATCAGCAGCATTAGTATCAAACAATTTCTCATGCTTTAAGACTCCAGGGGTGATTTGCACCACTTTTCAGGCTCAGGAAATATCAAGCCCTCCCAACTAAGGTGGCCTCTTAGGTGGAGATATTAAGTGAGAAGGGCCCCCAATCACACTTAAAGAAGTGGAACAGTGGGGTCCGGCTAGAGCGGGGCGTGTGGCAAATCGCTGTTCCCTGTAAACATCAAGATAAGGAGACGACTCAGAGCCGCTCCATGTGTGGGCCCCAGTGCAGTTGGAGGGGCCCTTCAGTGAGACAAGTGTGATAATGAAGAAATACTAGGGAGGGGGCTGCCAAGGCTGGAGGTGGCACGGCTCACCTGCACTTCCATGAAGGGCCCGGAGGCCTGGGGCAGCCTCCCACCGCCGGCGCCTTGCTGCCAATACTAATACATTCTAAATCCATTCTCTTCGCTCACACCGCCAGGCTCCTGCAATCTCCTCTCCTTCCCTTTCATGCAATTAAATAGTGGAAGTGCAGAGCGAGGGGGAGCCCTATCAGCCATACTGCACACACACACACGGCTCCATCTCCACATTCAATTTACACACTTCGATATCATCATCCTCTCTGCAGTACTTCCTTCACTTCACTCCTAACACTCTTGCATCCCAGACCTGAAATACAGACATTAAAAACATTGCCTCTGTGGACACAATTAGAATCTCACATCAGTGACTACAGAAGATCTAATGTTCACTGCGTCAACAGCAACACCCAGCTCTGAGATGGCCCACTATGCTGATGGGAGACAGGGCTGTGGATGTGTGTCTGTGCATGTGTTGACTGAAACTCCACTCCTCGACTGTGCTGATGAGCTGAAGCCCTGGCCTGCAGTCTCTGAGGGGATTAGCCCACTCAATGACACTAAATTACAGGGATCAACATCAGCTCAACATATCCACCGCTGTCTGTGCTGCTCTAAATGGATCACATTTGGATGAACAGCTGCAATAAGACTGTACACATTACTCAAACGGGGCAACATGAATATTTAAAGCCATTTAAAATAATAAAACGGAGGAAACAGCTGCTTGTGTTTTCTGTCATCTCTAAAATTATCAAAGAGTACTGTCACAACGCAAAAAAGAGTTTTAATCACTGAAAGCACCAACTTGGAAATCAACTATGTCTGCGCAGCACAAAAGATAACACAGTCACAGATTTAAATGGCGCAGTGGTATTCAGTGGCAGATACAGAAGAGCCACAATACCTCTCCGTCAATCATAATTCACCACAGCTGTACTCCATTGTTATAAACTACATTCACAGAATAACAAATAAGACCTTTGTGCAGCGACGCTTGAAATGGTAACCTTTAACTCTGAGGACGGCTATCAAACACCGGGCCTGTTCAGCAGCAGCAGCAGCAACAGCAGCAGCAGCAGTGCACCTATCACTTACACATGTAAACAGCTGTCAAATCCTTAACAGCACATGTGCACACAGTTACAAATCACTCACACTTGCGACAAGACAGTAGTGAATGTGAACGCTGTGATGGAAGTGGCAGGGCGTTTTTTTTTAAAGAACAAAAGTGTTTAGACAGAAAGAAAACATTAGGAAGGGAAGAAGGGGAGCTGACAACAGCTGCTTTTGTCGTGATGCTTTTTTACTCGAGGTAATAAATTAATTAAAAAATACATAACAAAAGGGGGGGGGTAAAATATAAGTACGTTGAATTTATTTATACAGTGCAAATAAAAATACTGATATATATTTTCTTAATTTATTGCTGACTGAATGGAGGAAAAAGGAAACGCAGATTCCGGGATAGTTGCGTGTGTGTGTGTGTAAATCCAGTCAAACATAGTGTTGTTTGCCAGACTAGCAACCGAGCTGTAATGACTGGACTGGTCACACAATGGTTACTGATAGCAGCACAACAGCGATCAGATAGCAGTGTCTGTTAAGCCTCTCCTTTGCTGCGCTATTAAACAGATTATTACATTATTCAAAGTGTTTGTTCTCCTCCTGTGCATAGATTACCGAGCAAGGCACACCCAGATAAGCTGCCAGGTAGTCCAATGCATAACACAACGGCGGCAGTAAAAACAAAAGTCAAAGATTAAGACACGCGGTGTTTGCTCCAAACACAGCTTTGCAAAGAAAAGCTTTGTCGCTACACCCACTTCTAATGCTAGCAGAAACCACAAGCTCCTGAACACCCTCAAATCATATTTAGACTTGTGTTACCAGCTTATTATGACTCATTATACAGATACAAGTTCCCCTTCTTGTTGAGAATTCCCACCCAAGCTGATTGTGTTGTACACGCATGTCACTATGAGGAGATTAGGCAGAGTAATTATCTACTGACGGGTGAACAATGCTCCAGAAAAATTAAAGTTATCAAAGTGGGCCACTTGACAGTTGACTTTGGATATGAATGACAGATTGTAGTGACATTACTTCACCTAATTAAAACAGGTCTTTAATTAATGCACTAATATTATGGAGATAAATTATGGAGAAGAGGGGAAAAAAACTGCAGCTAATTTAAGCAAATCTTGAATTATCCACTCACATTCATTGATGCCTATTTAAAAAAAAATAAAGAAAAAAGAACTGCTTCCCTCCCTGAGTAAAGTCAGACACGTTTGGAGTGTTTGCTCACTTTTAAAATTACGTCCATCTGCCAGCTTCAGTGACCCAGCAGCTCCAGCCTACAAAGCTAATGAAATAATCAACATTTCTGATACAGCACACAAGGCAAATATGTCTCTATTTACACTTCTTTATAATCCACACGCAACACCGTCCAAGATCTACTGCAAACACCATATATTCAATCTGATTGTTTGCTGTTTTTGTTCAGGCTCACAATAAAATAGATAGCACTCTCTTTGCTGGTTCTAAGTACATTATGGCTAAAAAATGAAGTCATATCACCACCGTTTTGACACAATTAACATCTTGCTTGCACAGTCTTTACCTGCCAGCAGCGACTTTTACAATGATTTCATTTTAAACTAAATTTCAGTTCTTTATTACTATTATACATCTTAGATAAATATTTATGAGTTGTTTATATTGTTTATTCACATTAAATAAAACATGACTGTTTAAAAACCTAACATGGGAAAAACATCTTAATTAAGGAGATTAAAAAATTAATTAAAAATAAAAAACAATACATGAATGTATAAATTATTACATCATAAGAAACCTGATAGCCATGACAAATTATAGAGGATAAAGAAAAGTATTTGAATGTTTGTAAGTGGATGAAAACATGACAAAGTAAGGAGCAGTCTGCTCTCTAGTGGCCAGATGTTCCAGCAACGACTGGATTCAGGTCCTTCTGGATATAAACATCTCATATCACTGACAATGCTATAAAAAAGGCTATGTCATTAAAATGTGAACGTGAAAGGCTGGTGAGCCACTTACCAATTGGGTTGATATCAAAAAAATGTATTGGCGTCCGGAGGATGGCGTTAAACATGTTGTTGTGAAGGGTCTGGGCTGAGCTCACCAGGACATTGAAGAAGACCAGACTGCGTACGAAGCCAAACACAACTGAAGTGGCTGTTAAACCTGACAAAAATACAAAAACTAACATCAACACACTATAGTCTTATCCTTGTGCTTGTTCTGTGATTAGCTATGCATTTCAAGTGTCATTGTTGAGCATACTGTACACACAAAAACACATTTTTTTCCCTCTTCATTTGTGTTTTTTTTTTTTCATTTACTTGAATGCTGATTTACCACTGTGAGCACAAAGCCTGAGCAAGTGAAGAGGCTGAGAGTCACGAGGAGGCAATCGGAGCAATCCAACGGCAGAGAACAAGAAAGGCACTGCTATCTCGCTGTACAGCTGAGGCCCATGTACACATACACTGGGCCTTGAAGGCCTTGGGCTACAGCCAAAGAACTGTGGATCTGTTCATTGAATGGCTGCGGTATTCAGAGATTCCCGAGTACACAAAAAGCAATATGCGCTCAGTGAGCTTCACCTGCGTAAACACCTAGGTACAGGTCAAGGTCCAGCTGCCGAGGGAAGCTGCCATTGAGGTGCTCGGTCACACTGATGTGCTTCTGTTCAGAGGCCCTGTCGAGTCAAGTCACAAAAGAAACAAAAATCCACAAGGACAAATAAACACAACAAAGGAAGAAAGCTGCAACATGAAGGCACTACACAACACACATTCCTCCCATCTTGAAGCACAAGGTCAGTTTCAACAAGTGACAGATAAAGTCAAGAAAGACAGTTTTGTTCACTTATCTTTTAAACCATTTTCAGTCCAAGTAAATGCGCCCATTTAGCTTATGAATCCCATTATTCAATTTTTTAAATTACTTAATGTATTTATTTTTGCAAGAAAACAAATCCTCACCAGCACGCAAGCCACCAGTCCTGCAGAACAAATGTAACCTACAAAATAAAACAAAACACAGATGTTTTTAGGTCAAACATTAAGACAACAACAAAACTACTTATGTCACTACAAATAATCTTGTGCTAAAAACTAACAATCCTTTGTATTTTTGCAATAATGATAGAAAGTAAAAAGCAAACTCACATGTGCAAGGGCATTCAATAAAATGAGGACCAAGAGGACCAAGAAGTTAGCACCTGCCATGAAATATTTCACATACATATGCAGGCCGACGTTGCCTTCAAAGCGGCTTTCCTCCTTTGTTGGTTGCACTACCTAGAAATAGACACTAGTGTCAATTCCAGTCATCTAGCAACACTTCAAAGCAGGCTGTAGTGAACGGTAAGCGGGAAAAGTGAGCTTCTTCTGCACTCTAGTGGCTTAAAGGATGCACAGCAGGCAGGCACAAGAGGAGTTTTATACATGCCTGGTTAAAAACTTGATTCTTTTTCCAATTAAAATCTAGTGCTTTACATACACCTACCATTGCAAGTGGCTCTGTTCCCTCAATCAAAGAGAAACGTGAGGAAGAAAGGGAAGACATAGATGAGTTGTCAGAGAGTGCGTGGGGGAGGCCAGAGACGGTGCCTGGGAGAGGAGTGGTGTTCTGCCTCTGCTCGTCCTGGTCCTTATCCTCCTTAAGCAGAGAGGTGAAATCTAGTCCAGAGCCCTGCAACTCACTGTAGGTCCCTCGGGCCACCATCTGGCCCTGACAGAGAGAAAAGAAATGCAGTTAATAACGGCATAGCTGATTTATATTGTCATAAAGATTATGTAGGCAACATAAAATGTAGGCTCAAGAAAATGTACTACTGCTAATATTACCAATAACAAACTCTTAGACAAGGAAATTAACAGTTTTGGCATTTTAACTTATTTTTAACTTATTTTCCTAAAAGTCAAAAAATGTATTGGAAAAGGGCAACAGTATTGCAAAAAAGCAAACTATTACGAAACACTCCTGTTAAAGTAGAAAAGTACATCATGCCTTTTGCCTAGCTTTAATGCTAGTTTAATGCTAATCAATATTATTTTACATTGAACATGGCCATGTATAGCATTTAAAAAACTTTTTTTTCATAAAAATGTGTTTATTCATTTTTGTACAACCTACATAAATGTTGAATGTTGGTGACTACCTCATGTAGAAAGGCTGCAAAAAGGTCGGGGTGGCTGTGGGTCATATACTAATTAGATGGACAGGAATTCATATCCCATCTTTTTTAAGTTGCGTATTGAAGGGTCCTTTGACAAGATATACAGCTCCAAAATCTGGGTCTGATACGACAGTTAAAGTCCTGTGTGTGAATGATGAAGAGATTTTTAAAAAAAAAAAAGTCATCTTAAGCCTATAGTAACTACAAATTTCTTCTTTAAATGGAGATATTAAGTACAAAAAAGGAGCAGAAGTTCATTTTTTTAGGTTGATTTTATTTTTTCTTTGTTTTGAAACATAATAATTTGGAGTATAGAACTGTTGAAGTGTTAGCGAGCTTTTAAATACAATACATTATACAAAATAACAAACTTTTAGCAGTGGCCAAAATTTATGTCTAATAATACAAACTGTGATTAAAACTCCTTGAACGGCAGTTGTACTGGTTATCATATTATTAGTTCAGTTCATCCCTTTTCAGATTATGAAAAGTTTTTCCAATCGAACTCATAGATTTTTGCCACTGACTCTGTTGCACATGTTCTTCTGGAAGTTCCTTTGCTAAATATATAGAGGAGAGTAATTAAATCAAGTGTGTAAACTGATTGGCTGAAATTTGCAACACACAATTTACACCTAATTGCGCTGATATTTAACACCAAAAAAGCCTGTCATACTTTTTGTGCTTGATACTGACATGAACTTATTCCCCCTGTGGTTAGACAACAGCCCAACTTTTATAAATCACCCAAAAAACTAAACACAAATGCAATTTTGCCCTGTTTACTGGCCCTGGCCCTAAATGCACTGACACCCTGCCATGTGACTGGATGATTAGACGTTTGCATTCATGAGAAGTTACATAAGTGTACCTAATAAAGTTGCTGATATTTTATATTTTAAATCAAAACTCAAGCTCACACCTCCTTTAAGACGACGATCTGATCGGCAGCCTTCAGATACTGTAGCTGATGAGTAACCAGGATACGAGGCTTCTTCCTCAGAAGTCCACAAATACACCTGCAGAGAAGAAATAACATGAAAAACTGCCAACTTCTTTTCACAAACAACAGTAAGATGCTGGCAACAGGACTTACTCCTCAAAGAGGTGCCGGCCCACCTCAGCATCCACAGCACTGAGAGGGTCATCAAGCAAATAGATATCTGCATCCTGGTACACTGCTCTAAAAAGACACACACACAGACTTTATCTCTGTCACTGTTACCAAATAAGCCGGCATATTTCTGTATTGTTGTCCAGCATACCTTGCTAAGCTGACCCTTGCCTTCTGTCCTCCGCTGAGATTGGCCCCTCTGTCCCCGACAATCGCCAAGTCGCCACCTGGCAGCAGGTCCATGTCCTGATCAGGGTACAAAAGTAACTTTTTCCAACATTCCCATTTGCACCAGAGTACTGCAAGCCAAAATAGCTCTAACTTTGCTACAAGACTGTATTATTGACAAGCATGCTTCAAGGTGATTCTCACTCTCTTTAGGGCACAGGCTCTCAGTACTCTATCATACTTCTTGAGGTTGAGCTCCTTGCCAAAAAGGATGTTGCTTCGAATTGTACCGGGTAAAATCCAGGGTTGCTGAGAAGTGTATGTAAGCTCTCCTTTGACTTTGATGACACCACTTTCCTGGCTCAGTTCTCCCAGTATGGCACTAAGGAGCGAGGACTGAAATGCACAAACAAAAAATTAGGTTTAAACTGCAATATTTACATTTTGGGAAATACCTTTAAAATCGCTTTCTTGCTCAGAGAACCCAGCATGGAACTGGAGTCGAGAGGTCTAGCAAACCTACAAAAACTGTTTCCCAATTAGGGAGGACATTTTACTATGTATGTATTAAACAAGCATCATATACTAATAAGGAAACTTTAGAGGCAGGGTTGCTGCTGTGAAATTGGTGGTAAACGCAACAGATTTTCAGTAAGAAGTATTTAGAGTTACCTAACCCATGTCGGGTTCATGGTCATGTGTGTGCTTCACTAAATCTGAGACTTGACAACAGACCTGACCTTTCCAGCTCCAACAGGTCCAATTACTGCCAGGAGCTGCTCTGATCTCACTGCGAAAGACATGTTCTGCAAGGTTGGAGTTTCAAGAGTCTGTAAGAAAAAGTAAGGCAAGGCAAGGCAAGGCAAGTTTATTTATATAGCACAATTCAACAACAAGGTGATTCAAAGTGCTTTACAGAGACATTAAAAACAAAAACAAATAAAAAGCACGATTTAAAATTGATTAGTAAGTAAGCCAGTTTGAACATCGGTGTGTGTAGTAAATACACAACAATTTATTTAATTCTTGGTTCACCTACTATGCATAGCTCAAAACCACAAATTTGTCTCACAAGCATCACAGCTGGTGTAGCATAGTGCATAATACTAGCTATGCCTCGAGGGCTCAAAAGATTGCATGCGATACATATTTAGGATAAAAGGAAAGACGCATTTCCCAAAATGTTTCCTACCTTATTCCAGTAGCATATTAAGTCCTGAATTTTCACCATGCAGTCCTTCTCTGCCACAGGAAGGCCTAGATGCTGAGGAGCAACTTCATCCAGCAGAAGAAATTGCTTAAAAGAATAGTAGATTATTTGTTTTAGTTTTTATACAAAGTAATCAGAACACACTACTGGAAAATATATAGCCTCTAACTGTAATATATTTACTTTAATCCTTTCTATGCTGATGAGAGACTCAGAGACCTTCTCTATGGCACAGGGGAAAAAGAGCGTGATGGTGAGTCGCACTGCCCCGTAGAGGGTAACTGCCATGAACACTCTGCTGGCAGACAACTTGTTCCCTGTTAGTACATAAACGCAGACGGTGACGAAGATGATGACCTTGCTGGCCGCAAAGAAAGACGCCATGTTCAGGGCACGCAGGTAAGAGCTTTTCATGATCTTAGAGATTTCCATTCTGTGGAAAACAAAATAGGATAGCAGTGTTTGGCACAGTTTTTATTTTATTGCACTTTACAGTAATCTTCCTTCTAACTCACTCTAATATTCATATTAAAAAATCTGGAACACTTAATAATATCACACTTGAACCTCTACAGGTAGACATTTGGAGGCTGAATATGTATATTGCTAGATCAACTGTACCTTCTGACCTCATCCACCAGCGCACCAAAAGGCTTCTCCCACCCGTACATCTTTATAACTCGGATCCCAGAAATGACTTCACTCATTGTGCGAATTCTCTCATCTGTTAAGACTGCTGTTTCAGCCCTGAGACAAAAATTGAAACTATGGAATCGATGCAACACAACAGTACATGTATGGTATATTTAATGAATCAGACAAAAGACTTCAAACCTGAGTCTTGAGAACAAACGTCCAAACATGGTCTGTACTGGCATCATAAAGAAGAAGACAGCCATTCCTGCAAGACACGACGGGCCGATCGCATACAACAACAATATTATCACAGACGCTGCTTGCAGGGGACCGATCCACAGAAAGTGCAAGTATAATGTGACCTGTAAGAAAAGCATAAGCAGCAATATTGCAAAGGTAAAGAGCGTAAGGTCATCTATAATACAAGTCAAAAGAAAAACATTAACTCAAAGATACAAGATACTAAATCCCTGCAGAAAAACCTACAAAGGCCATAACTTTCTGTTCCTCTTTTTACGCCAACGCTCAAATAAATACAATAGACAAAACAACAGAAACACCTGTCAGTATATTACGATATAGTTCAAAATCAGAGTAAAAATGAATCAATCAATATGTGTATAAAACACTCCCAAAAAAATTGAGCAATATAGCTTTCAGGAAGTTAGGATTTAAACTGGAAACTGAGTGCAGATATTTTCATTCACCTCGTCAAACTTGTTGACATCATTGGATAAGAGGTTCACAATCTGTCCTGTAGTTGTTTTGGCCAGGGCTGAGCTGTTAAGACACAGAGCCTTTGCAGAACAAAGGTGTAAGTTCAATTTACCACGGCAGAATTCAGAGGATGGCATTTATTCGCAGGCATATCATAATGACTCGCCTTTCGATAGATCATATGGCACACGGCCACGCGAATCTTCATCCCAGCTCGTTGAACGTGGTAGAAATAGAGATGGTGAAGGACAGTCAGACTGATGGTTGAGAGTGAGATGCCCGCAGCATAGATGTACGCCTCAGAGACTGCAGGTAAGTTAGCTGGGTCGTAGCTCTCAAAGTACTCGATCAGCTTTCCAAGTAGCACTGGCTGAATGACTTTGATGACTTCCTGATAGCAAAGGGAATGTAAAACAGAAATGTCAGTGTATTTTACATTTTAAAGCTTCTCACTTCTTGCTGTGCACTTTCACTGTTACTTTCATATACCTCTATAAAGATGTACGATCCAATGAGCAAGTATGATTTCCAATAGCACTCAATGAGGGCCTTGGTAAGTTTAGGCGGCCGTAAATCGTGGGCGGCCTGTTGAATTTCTTGATTCCAGTACCTTTGAAATGTGTCAGAAAATAGAAAGAAAACCAATTAATACTCCTGATAGGAAGATTTTCAAAGCCAGTAATAAACCAATGCACTGCTGGTGATTCCCCAGGAAAGAAGTAAAATCACTTTCTACTTAGTGTATTTTAAGAGAAGAGTGAAGGATTATAATTGTTCATTTGTATTGCTCATATAGATGTAGCTAACCAGGTATGGATCACTATTATCGCTACTATCACTACTGCTGATACATAATATTAACCATAATAAATATAATACTACACAATATGAACAGTATGTGGCATACAGTTTTCTAAACACATTGATAGATACTGCATAGCTGTCGGGATTTTACACAATTACATCCTGTCATATCAACCTGAGATATAAACAAAGGTAAAAAGCAGGAGCAGGTTCATGAATCCAGCTGTGGCTTTATCCACCATCAACCTCGGCCCTCTCAAAATGTATTTAACATTGCACAAAAAACTGTTCAGTTATTCTTATCCTCTCCAAACAATTCCAACAGAGTTCAACAATTCACTATTTCACAACCAATGTGAATGTAGCCTTGGTGACCTGCCAATAAGGTCCTTATGACCTCCTTACCTTGTCTGGCCCACTTCCCTGCTCATGTTTACTTTAATTTCAAATTTTGTCAAGAAGCTAGACAAAAAACACCTTCTGGTCATTCTTACTCTGTGCTTCTATTAGAGTGGTTACTGTAACACCTCTTATTGTTACATACTAAGAATTTGCTCTCAGTGTTTAAATCCAGGCCGGTCATCAGGCCATCCTTGACATCAATGCCACATCGGAGTTTGTAGTAAAGAGAAGCGTTGAATTCACCACTCAACTTTCTGCTAGTACTCTAAAATGCTATATGCACCAGACAAAGGTGTACTCTTTTCCAATAGCAGAATACCCAGCTGTGTAAAAGCCAACCAGAGACTCATGAAGGTCCCTGCCACTTCCTGGCACCTCTTTAATTGGACGTCACCGATTTATGGGAGGGACTGCCCCCTGTGAGAGTGTTTGGCATTAAGGTTGACATTGTGCTTGGAGGTGAGCCCACCTATATATAGATAGCACTACTTCTCCATCTCCCACATGAGACCAAGCTCCTTACCCATGCTGCTCTTTAGCCAAATACTTGATTGTAAAAATCACTGTGTCTTCAGAAAAGCCTTGACATTATTAGATTTTTGTAAGATGCTAATGAAGGGATGAAACATCATTCTTCTAAAATACATGCTAAAGAGAAAGTTTCACATTTTAAAATAAGTTTAATTGAGTTGAGATCTGTTGACTCTGAATGGTTTTTATACTCATCAAATTATTCACTGATCCTTTGAGCACTATGGATACTCATTGTGGAAAAGACCATTCCCATCAGGATTGCCTAAGACGGTCACTTAGATTAACTAATTTACCCTTCCCTCTGCAGGTAAGTAAACCAAGCCAGGAAAATCCCAGATCCCCTGAATGCAAGGTAAAACGCTTAGATCAGTGCATTTGTTTTGGGCAACAGCAGACACACCCTCTGTCAAGAATATTTAACCATATCCCTTTATTCCTCATCTCTGCAGACCAGTGCTTATGGATTCTGCACTGCTTAACTCTCAGATTCACAGATTGATTTCTGCACTGCAACTTTATAAAACACTGTTTGCAGACTGTTTTTCAAACACAGTCTGATCCTGTATTAACATTCTCGGTCTTCTGAGGAACACCTGCTCAGGTGTTTTATTTTATGTATCACACTAACGCTTAAACATCTGCGGCCTACAAAAGAGTGCTGTCAGCAATAATTTCCAGCCCTGTTTACTCACATCCTTGCCATAGACCTTTAGCAAAACCACTTGGCTGTAAGGCAGTCTCCTGGCATGAATGTCAACAATGAATGAATGCGCTTTAACTCATAGTTTTGTATACATACACATAGATTTGCATCAAGTATGAGAATTCTTAATAGGGGTAGCTCTCACAAGAGTCACCATACAACTACCATCTAAATATAGATGGGCCCATCTCCAAGCACACTTCTGATGCCAAACTTCGTCAAAGGGGGCGGCCTCTCCCCCTGCACATGAGATCTTCATATTGTGATGGAGACGTTCATAAGCCTCTCCACACACACAGGGATTTTAGCAGTGGAGAAGGGTGTCATTTCAATACAACTGGTGCTTCCCATGAGTGTGCAGCTCTAGCTTCAACATATAGTAGTTCAGAGTACTGTAAGTGAACAAGGTCCTGAATGCCATATGCTGACATTTGCGCAGAAAAACATTTGTAGTGAGTTTTACCATAAGCTGGATGTTTCTACAGTTTTAAGCTGACATTTTCACTGCCATTTCCACAATCACTGATGCTGGCAGCAAGAAAGGCCCAAAGGTGGTTTGTGTCTGTCCTCTTCAAAAGCTCTGAAATGGAAGTGAACACCAGCAGGGAAGTGGGTCAGTCAAGGTAAAGAGGTCACAAGGGCCTAGTTAACACTGGCAGGCCACAAAAGCTGGAACGGCAGTGTTTGTAAAACCCACTCCATGAAGAGTTGCTCAGAGAGGACAAGCATGATAGAATGGCCTTTTGTGCTATCTAATAAAATGTCACAGGATACAGTACTGGAGAATAAACCAACAATGATGGCAAATGTGAATGCGAGTTCTGTTCATGACCCTGGTTCTGTGCTGTAGTACTCGACCTGATATGAAAGCGGGAGTTGTCTGAACCGTTGTCTCAATCAGTGTCTGAATTTATTAGCACGTGAGACTGTTCAGTTAGTACTTTGTATAGCTTGACTTTCAGTGGAATCACTGTTTAAAAAAAAGGGGTGCCTTTATTACAATGAGGGAAAACTGGTAGATTGATTCTATAAGAAGTACGAAACAAAAATCTTGAGTACAATCAGACGTAATAAATTTAAACCACCTCTGTAGTTCTTCTCCAAGTCGATCAGATGCATCCTCCGGGAGAACTTTGTACATGTCATCCTCTTGCAGCTTCCTTCTGTATCCAATTCTGAACAAGGGATTTAGCCAACTAAAGGAAAAGTAAACAGAAGCAACTTTTTTAGGCATAATTTTGTTTTATTTTGTTTAATTTTTAAAGTCATAAGTAAATACAGTACTTTTTTTTAACCACACCACATTTATGCTTTTTAATACACACATGTTGTCCTAGTTTAAATAGCTGCATGTTTATAGTACATATATAATGTAAATAAAATGGGTTAATTAAAAAACATAATGCTAATTCTCCATTATTACACATTACTTGTCATTGCATCACTGATATTTCAACTTTACGGCACTTTACTCTAGAACAAATCTTATTTTCAACACCACCTAACAAACTTCACTCGGTAACAGTGTGGTTTATTCAAGGGATGGACCTTGAATAACCATGGACAGGCCTTATTGGGTGGTCACAAACTGTCAGACAGGAGAGCTCTTCACTCGGTTAATGTCACAGAAAGCTGTCAGCGTGAGGCCGGTTTTCTTACCAGAAGAAAATCTTGGAGAGAAGATTAGCTGAAGCCGACGGATTATCTTTCGCCTCCTTCCGCAGAGGTTCCATGGCCCAAACAGTAAAAGCAACCTGGAGACAGTCTCTGCCTGCTGTGTGGCAGAGGGGTTGTCGATAAACACTGAGAAGTGGAAACACTGACTGAGCAGCTCAGCAGCTGGGCTAGACTCCGAGTACTGTCAATACTACACCTACCGACGTCCAGCACGGGATTATCCCAGGTGGCTGTCAGCCGGCTTGGCTGCGATGAGCGCGGACGCTGCGTGGCCCGCCCACTGTATGCAGATTGGCTGATACAAGAGTCCATTACAAGGCTCCTTAAACTGATATGAGAAACATTTTTCTTTGCTGTCTGTTGCAGTGCCCAAGAGGGGATGGTGTCATGTTGTACCTTGTAGTAAACAGTATAATGTATCGCTCAGTAGTGGAGATCATGCACCCATTGTGCATGATGACTCTTCTTCATGAATCTACAGTGCATTCAATTAAATGGTCAATAACGGAAAACACTGGGAGGAATAACTAAGTAGTACACGTTTATTTGAGTATTGCACGTCAACTTTAATACATTTTTTAAGTAATCGAGTACACACAACATACTTATAGTTATTCGACGGCTGCAGCAACCTTTTAGACTCACAATTCTGTTGTGAACCTCTGTTCTGTTTTCACATAATAGGTTGGAGTAATATATCTTTCAATCATTTCTAAGATAAGTTTTCTAAAATGCACATTACACATTTTTGACATGTGACAAGCTACAAAATACAGAATATAAGAAGTGACCAGTGTCCAATTCAAAAGTCTCATGGTCACTGTGGCTTAAGATGTTAACTTATCAGAAGGTCGGTGGCTTGAATGCTCCTTGAGTGTTCTTTGGCATCTAAATAATGTCCTCTGGCAGGGTAGTGAACCATGAGTTGTTTCTGATGCATCCATCAGAGTGTGGGAATGTTAGGTTAAAAGCACTTAGGCACAGAAAAAGGTGCCTATGCGGATGAAGCTACAAAGCACTTTGAGTGTTCAAATTAACTAGAAAAGTGCTCTAATAGGTACCAGTCCATTCGAGTTTTTATCTAAACTATTTATCAAATTATCTCAATTCAGTACAAGAGCAAAAATTAGGCAGGGAAAGTGCCAGGCCTTTGTGTTTTTTTCCAGCCCCTCTCATTTATCTGGTAATCATTTGGAAATGACTGGCCTCAACTAGACTAAAATTTCTAACTGCATATAAAGTAAGCAAAACCTCCAACTTTAGCAGCTGAAACATGCAGTAAAAACAGATTTTTTTTTAATTTTATATTTTTTAAGAGCATTTGTTGATAATATGCATTTTAATTATAGTAGGTATCTGCATACTTGTATCAGACAGTTTCAGTAGTCATTTACACTGCTCATGCAGTGAAGGTGGGACTTGTAACAGCTGATAAAAGGGCAACACTGGGCACAGTTTAGGGCTGACTGTTGTTATTATTGGCTCATCTCATTTCCAGAGGGAAGCTTTAATCTGACTCTTATGTCAACATGACTTGGCAAGAGTAGCTTTATGCCTGAACTTTTAGTCATGATTAACTATAGGAATGAACACATATCAGTTTTTTCTTCTTTTTTCTGTTTTAGATAAGTCTGACAGATTTCTCTTGAGTGAAACCAGGAGACATGACAAACAACATACATGTTAAAATGAGCTTGCAAATCATTAGACATTCAGTTGCTAAATATATGTGTGCAGAAACAGATGAACAAGGACTGGACTTTGTCACTTTGAGTCTCATTTTTTTAGGATTACTGATTACTCTTTTATTATTATTTTCTTATGTTAATGTGTTACTTGACAGTATTTTTAGTTGAAAACCTGGACAAGCAAAGTGAGCTTTTCTCAGAGTCCCTTTCAAAATGTAATGCTTAACTGCCCACTTCCTTTACTCTTTCACTCTCAGACACCCGCGTCCACCCCTCAGCTCTGGATGTGCAGGGAAGATGTTTTGTCTGTTAATCATCTCAGTGAAACACATGTCCACGCTGTAATTTGCTAGCCTGAAAGGATTTTTATTTCTTCTTTCTTGAGGCTACTAAAAGACTACTAACATACCTTACACCAGCAATGTCAGGCTTGCAGATTTTGGCATTCCTCGGTGGTGTGGCTGGGTTAGGAGCCACTATCGGTGCCACGGTGTCCAATGAATGGAGGGCCACCAGCCGGGCTTCCTCGGTCATCACAGCAACGTGGGTGCTCCAGGGTCTGTGGAACAACTGTGCTGGAAATGCCATTGGATCTCTGCACTGCAGACCACATCATACTATCTTACAGCTAGAAGGTTAGATCAGAAATCTTATATTTCCCAAACAGCCAGAACATCTATGTTTATGGTTAAATAACACATGCATTATGTTGATAATCTTTTTGAGCTATAAATTTATGGTAAGGTACAGTGTGGATACTATGGAATTGCTTCTTTAAATATTCTTGATGTGTGGTGACTAAGTGAAACAAATGTGTCACTTTTTGTCTATTGGCAAATCTATCAGCAAAGTCATCAAAATTCTTTAAAAGGTGAAATTCAAAAATGTATTTGAAGCTATTTTTTTAATGGAATTTTGTAAGATATGCACTTTTTATTGTTTTCTTTTTCATGGAAGCATGCATTCAGTATCTGTCACAGTAGATTATGTAACACAGTCTCTGAACTCTTTTAATCTTGTTATCTTTTGTTTTTTTCTGTTGCTAACATTTTTTTAGCCACAAGTATAGTTGATTGATTTCCATTAAAATGGGCCCTTAATACAAAGCAATCAAACAGTTAATTCAATTGACAATTTGCATTTCAGAGGCCGATTGTGGCAAATGTGTAAATGTGTAACCTCTTTGTAGGAAATATCAAACTGGGTGTCTCTGGGGTCCAGGTACAGGGGAAATAACCCAAGACATGTAAGCACTAACAGGCCAGAAAGACAGAAAACGACAGCATAGGTCTAAAATAAGCATAAAATACTAAAATAAACTAAAAAAACTAAAATGCTTTACTTACCCTCAGATCTCACAATGGAAAGAAACAAAAAAAATTCAAAGAAAATGCATTTAAGTTATGTCTATAACATACCAAAATTAATTATGTTTAATCCTTTTTTGTTTGTTTGATTGCCACATATTATCAGTATTACCAGTTTCATATTTATTTTTCCACATTCTACAAAATATCGACAAAAATAATCCCAGAAAGGATGGGTGTGAAAAAAAAAAACTCCAAAGAGTTAAATTTTTAATTTCACATGTCCAAGGCACCTACTTTAAGAATGTCTCATGAGTATCTGAGAGTTGTGTTGAACAATTTATATGTTAACTATATTAAATAGATTCTCAGGTAAACCTTTATGTAAATTCTATAAATCCTGTTCCTCTTTTATAGTTACACGGTCATCTCTTTCCCTTCATCTCACCAAATATTATCTGAAATTTCTTTGTGGTGTCCGTGATCTTCACCTGATATTCACATTTCCCTTTAATTGTTGGTTTTGCTCACATTTTGGAGAGGGTGTATAATGAGTTTAAAGGACTTTGATCTCTTTTTTTAATAGTTTTCCTGATTTTTGTCAGAATCAGCTTTTTTTTTAAAAATTATTTGACATAAAATGTAACAGTACACCAACAATTTAAGAATGGCTATCATTAAAATTTTGGCAAAGTCATTTTTACTTGTTTGCAATGCAAATCTAAACAACTAGTTGACAAGGTCCCTCCATATGATGGCGGGAGATACTTTAGTGTACAGCCACCAGGTAGAGCTGTAATTCATATACTGAATTCATTTGTTATTATGTTAAATCCCCTGGTTGGCCTTTGTCAAAGACACCCTGATTGTCCTTTTGTTTATCTCCTATAAACACATTTCTGTTGACTCAAGGGACATTTGTCTGAGGTAAGACATCAGAGAGAATGGCATGCTGTTAATAAGTTATCTAAATGCGGCTATTTTAAGTGCATGAGGAAGTTGTGGTAACTGTTGCGTATTGATCGTGACTTGCCAGTGCAAGGTGAAAAATATAAGGTATCTTTTAAAATGTTTGTTTGTATTTGTTTAATGAATTCAATTTTATTTATACAGCTCCAAATCACAACAACAGTCACCTCCCCACATAGCAGACAGGTCTGGCCTGGATCTGGTGTCAAGTCAGCACTGCTGGCTGACTTCTGGCATGGTAAGTGGTATATCATCCAGATATGGGCCAGGCCTGGCGCAGATGGCACTGTTTATGTGATGGCATGCCACATCTGGCCCGCTTATGGTTTGGTTTATGTGGCCCACGCTCATAGAAAACAGGTCTTCCCCAGATCTGGCATCAAGCTGGCACTTCTGACTGGCTGGTATCATGGAAGGGTGTATGTCAACCAGATGTGGGCCAGGTCTGGCAATGATGGTACTATTTATGTTCCTATTTTCCTATTTTAGTTCGAAGACCCAAATGCCATGTTGCAATACTATACTGCTGTGGTAACCAACGTTTCAAATGCAGGTTTGACAGGTTTGTAAGTGTACACTTTATCCAAAACCTAGTGAGAGTTTGCTCGCGTTTACCACTGGGTGGTTGTAGCTCAGGAGGTAGAGCAGGTCACCTACTAATCGCAAGGTTAGTGGTTCGATCCCTGAATCTTCCAGTGTGCATGTCAAGAGTGTGAATGTGTATGGATGTAGTTAGGAAGCGCTCAGTTTAGAGAAAGTGTGTGATTGGGTGACTGAGCATGTTGTATAGAGCACTTTGAGTAATCTGAGAGAAAGTGCTATATACGAATCAGTCCATTCATTGAGTTTCGTCATGTTACTTTTGCACTATTGTGTTCCGGCACATGTTGTTATTACTTGGCTTGATTAAGGTACACATTAGGCTGACATCTGGGGCCAGAGCTGAAACTGTTCTGGGCCAGCACAGGGCCAGCAGTGTGTCTGCAACTGGCCTTGTGCTGGCCCATGTTTGGACCAGATCTGGGCCACCAAAGGGCCATCATTCTTTGCTGTATGTGGGCCATGTGTAAGCACATTGTGTGGGCCAGATCCAGGCCATACCAATTTTGCTATGTGGGTCAAGGTACTTTATATTGTAAGGTAGACCCTACAATAATACATACAGAGAAAAACCCAACAATCTTATGACCCGCTATGAGCAAGCACTTTGGCGACAGTGGGAAGGAAAAACTCCCTTTTAACAAGAAGAAACCTCCAGCAGAACCAGGCTCAGGGAGGGGCGGCCATCTGCCGTGACTAGTTGGGGTGAAGGGAGGAAGACAGGACAAAAGACATGGTGTGGAAGAGAGCCAGAGATCAATAATAACTAATTCACCTGCCCTGCCCGACTCTGCGCAAACAATCCTGCTCTAAACATGTACATTTTTTTTTACTATATCGTCAATATTTTTACTTATTAATAAAACTATTTAAATAGTGCCTCTCGTGTCTACTGCAGTCCGCATAAAATACACACATACCTGCAGCTACCTAGAAACTGTGCTTGAGGATGTGTGCTAAGCTTAATTTTAAGCCCTTTTGTGAGATCATCCCAGTTCAACTTTTCAGGACTCTCAGTCACCAACAGCAGGACTGCGAGTCACAGTGACGTGTACTGTGGGTGGAAAACACTATAAAGGACCACTGGCCACCTGTTGAAGTTTAAGGCCAAACTCCTCCCTTCCAAATATAACAGTTCACAACACATTAACTGTAATCACAGCCTATCCATTGAACCTACTTGTGCCGAGAGCCTAGCTACATTTTCAACAAGTCTCAGGGAAGCATTCGTCCATTTCAGGTCCCATCAATTTAACTGCCAGCCACAGTAAAGTGGAGGATTCTTCTCAGCATTATGAGCAGCATGTTTCAGGAGATTGTTGCCTTTTTTTTCTCTACCGCTGGGTGGATACTGGAGTCTTCTACCTTGCCGACTGACTACTGGAAGGTGTCTTCAGATGATGGATCAGTCATTACCACAGCTTCCTTCTGGTCAAATCTTTGGAAGACCTGTGTGACTGATTCAACAGGAGTATCCAACTGCAAAGAATTTATCTCGATGCTGGCACTGGATGGTCAGCTCTTTTCTGTTCTTATTATACACCTATCATTTATCTTGGATTTTACTAGTATGCTGGATTATTTTAAACCATAGGTCTCAAATTCTGTTTATTTATTGTTAGTGTGTGTATATATATGTTAGTATGCTTATTAATACCATAGTATATGATAGCATCTTAAGACTTTTCAAATGCTCTTTTAACCTAATTTTCTGTGTTTTTATTGATCCTTTCTCATTTTCCTTAATGTGGTTAAACCTCTGCTCTTTTTATCTTTAAATCATTTTTTGAAAATTCACATTGAAGCTTATTGCTACATCGGAATAATACAAACCCTAAAGCCAGTCTCCAACTCATTTACCGTCTAATATGTCAATGTTTAGCCTTAGTTCTCAGAACTTGAAAACAATAAAGAAGATTTACTGGGAACCTCAGGTAGTTTTGTTCACGGCTGACTAGTTTCAGTGGTTAGCTTCCAAGCTAATGTTTGCCTCGAAATTACATTTCAATGGCGTTTTTTTCACCCAAAGAAGCAGACACACTACACAAAGTAGCAGAAACCTCTTAAGGTTACTCATGACAAATTGTTTTTCTTACTTTATGTGTTAAGTTGGCCACGAGGTCAGTAGCTCATTGACCTTGTGGTCCAGACCACAAAAAAGAAGCATAGTGCAAAAAGACTCTTGTGGTTGCATTTAAGTAGTAAGATTTTTGTTTTATGCCTGTAGGATACATCATTGCTTGCAGGGCACTCATGATTTCCGCCGTCATTCTGGGCTTTTTCGGCTCTATATTTGCCCTCGTGGGAATGAAGTGCACAAAAATTGGAGGATCTGACAAAAATAAAGCGAGGATTGCCTGTTTTGCCGGTGTGCATTTCATTCTTAGTGGTAAGTATAGATGAACCATTTGAGCAAGAGCACATTCAGCAGTTTAAGATAATTAGCGTTTCCCTTTTTACTCAGGCCTGTGCTCACTCTCATCCTGCTCCATATATGCGCACCGGATAACATCAGAATTTTTTGATCCAATGTTTATCTCGCAAAAGTAAGGAGCATGTTTGCCCTACAGAGTCTTTTAATGTGGCTTGACTTATTAATAAACATTACCATTAAGTATTACTGTTTGTCTCTAGGTATGAACTTGGAGCTGCTCTCTTTATTGGCTGGGGTGGATCTGTCCTCTGTATTCTCGGGGGCACCATGTTGTGCTTCTCCATTGCAGGTTCTTTTACCAGTAGGTTAGTATGAGCTAAGTAAGACTTACGCATGAGCACATTTTACAGGCCACTGTTTGTTGAATTATATTGGTTTTTTGCATGTAAAAATGAAGCTATGTCTTTTTCTTCACAGCAAAAGAGAGGTAAACTATATCTACAGAGGCGCTGCCTCACATTCTCGTATCTCCTCCTACCCAAAAGGGCAGGCGAAGTCTGTAAATCAGAGGCTAACTCCAGACAACAGCACCTCCTCCAGGATCCAGCACTTTGATAAGAATGTTTATGTGTGACAAATGTGAATACACTTTTGGTTAAAGCCACGGGGTGGGTACTAGAAGATATATTAATTGTTAATTATGGCACAGTCTATGTGACTTTGTGGTGTTGGTCAAACAACAGCTGAATGTACTGATATTGATTCATATCTCACCAGGAAATCAGTGTCAAATCCTTACATGTTTTTTGAAGCTGGATCTTTTTTCTTTTTTTTTCCCATTTTTATGATACAGTTTACTCTCTGGACTTGGGGGAATCAACAAATCAAAAACATTTGGCCCACAACGGAGATTTCTAATCAAATGCTTGCATCATTTTCTATTTTTGGAGCTTTTTTATGGCGATGAGCACATTCTATTTATGTACAAAATTGGTTTTGTTGGTTATGTCTTTAGCTGTATGTAGCTTCTGCGTGTCTGTCATTAATCTGTAATGACCACAATTAAAATGATGACAGACACCCATTTTATCTCGTTGAATATGACGTAACCATAAACAACTTTTGTAATGTGCAAACTTGTAGAGGGTAAAAAAACATGATGAAATGTTTGGTGAATTATGAGCATTCTTGGTTCCTTAGCACATAGCTCTATTTAGTTAAAACATGTTAAAGTAAATACAACTAAGTTGCAGCAAATTCTGTGTCTGTGTGGTTTTTTGTTTTTTTTAAGCGATTACCTCAGGTCAACAGAGTATTATTATGGGCTATTCTGTTGTTTTCTCTTACTGTCATCTTCCCTTTCCTATTCAAATTATGTGCTAATATGCTAGAGAAACGAGCAAGGTGCAAACATGATGAAGCCTTTTAAGTACATCTAAATATTGCTACAGTAATAATCAATACAGTCGCTTGAAATATCTAAAGGAGAAGGTATGATCCAAAAAGTTTACAGTAAACACAGCATGAAGTGGTACAGAGCCCTCATCAACATAAGACATTTATGACGTAGTTAAATGGACACCCGGGCCACATTTTACTTGAATCTAGAGCAGTAGAACAGTTAGTGAGCCAGAGTAGACGTCAATAGATTTTCTTCTTCTAAGGTCAGCACAAGCCATTAAACCTGCATTAGCAGGCTTCATGATTTCCACAATGAGAAAACGTCTGATCCAAATATCTGGCTTCTTGATTTCATCGTTGGGATGGTTGTTTGTGCTCTGCACCATGGCAATGGACTTTTGGAGGATTACCAAAATCGGAGGGCAAGGAGGCTCGTACATCATCAAAGTGGCCTGGTACTGGTCCAACCTGTGGAGCGACTGTTACACAGATTCTGCGGCTGTGACCAACTGTAGAGAATACCCAGTGCTCTGGAATGTTGCTTGTATGTTGCATTTGCCTCACCAATAATTTTTATATAGATTATATACATACAGTCAGGTGATCAGTCATTAGTAATTTTTTTTAACGTCTCATTCTTCAAATAATTTCGCTCCTGACTATAATTGTGTCTGTTAATCTGTCACTTTGAATAGTATAGCCTAGTTTTGCAATGCTATTAATTAACAAGTAGAGCATGCTGTTGTTCTGGATCCATATTAAAAGTTGCGTTGACTTTGCACCAGTTCCTAAAAGTGATACTATAACTCATTTGAGAAAAAAAGGTCAGATATTTGGGAATTTATAGAAACGTCTATAAAATACCCTTCAGACTTGCTTTAATATACTTAACCTTTATTTGCTAATGCTAACTTTGAATATATCTAAAAAAAAAAAAATAAGAGCTTTCTCAGTGAGCTCACTTTATGACTTGGCTCTGATTTTGTTAAACCGCCAATTCTGGCGACAGTGGCAGCTGTTCATAAAAGTTTACCTACACCCAATTTTTTTTGTAAACATATATTTATTGGATTTTGTATTCATAAATATCCAACACTTTAAATTTCTTGAACATATGGCAGCAAGAAAGCAATAAGAACACAAAAAAAAGCAACCAAACTGAAACAAACAAAAGACCAACAAACATAAAACAACAACCAAGAACAAAATACAAAATAAAAACAGTACAGGTTACGGTATACATTCCCAAATTTAGTTACATATTTTCCATTACCTCACTCTCTCTCCACCTTCTCAACTTCCCCATTTTTTAATAGCTCCAGAAACATCTTCCAAATGTCAAAAAATTCTGAAGATCTTTTCCTAAATACACAGGTCAGTTTCTCAAGAACTAAACTTGATGTTACATTGTTTAACCATTGGTTGAAAGAGGGGCCACCAACATTCTTCCAGCATACTGCACTACACCGTTTGGCCTGGAGTAAGTAAAGGTCAACCATCTTCCTCTCTGTATGAGCTAAATTACAGTCATCTGGATAAATGCCTAAAATACAGACCTTAAGACTTAACACTATATTTTAATACTGAGCACCAAAACTTTTGAATCTTTTACGTACACCCAAATTAAGGTGTTTCCATATTCCTTAAGTCAGTTGATTGAAGGTGATGGTCTCCCCATGACCACGTATCAGATAAACAGAAGAAAATGGATGATTGGATGAATTCAACAAAATATATAATGTACCCTGATGGGTTTAAAAATATTCTTATTGCATCTATAAATTAAATCTTCAATTATTCTGGACTTTATGAAGACTGCTAAAGAATACTTACTTAAAAGAGATAATCTTTTGTACAATATTCTTCAACCATATCAAAATTTATAAAGAGGGATTTATTCATATTTTTATTGACTCCCAGATTCAACGAAATAAAAAGAGTGGGTGTAGTATTGTGTCATCCAAGCATCACCAAGTATCTGGCTGATCAAATCTTTAAAAATCTGAGAAAACATTGCAGAAAACATTGTAGATCACAATCTCTGTACTAGCTGTTTTTATAGCTGTTTTATTTATACTGGCATTGACGTCTGATTTGATTCTAATATCAACCCCTTGTTTACTTAATTTTTTCTCATTTTCTCCTTTCTGAACTCTTTTTGATTTGAACAGATTACGTCCAGGCAGTGAGAGGATTGCTAATGTGCGGGTTAACTATTGGATTCTTTGCTGTAGTGTGTTGCTTTGTTGGGATGGAGTGCACTTATATCGGCGGATCTGACAAAACCAAGGACAAAGTGCTCTTTACAGGAGCAGTGCTTCATTTTGTTGGTGGTAAGCTTTGAACATACGCCGTGCTTCTCTCTGTAAATGTTTTGCCATCATTTTTTTTCCTCTGTTCACCGAAGCCTCTTCACGCAGGTATGTCAGACATTGCTGCCTACTGCTTATACATCAACAGAATTGCCAGGACAGCTTTTGCTCGAAGGGTCGCATCAGGAGTTTTGCGGTACTGTTTTTCCACTCCATACACCATGTTACATAAGAATTTTTCAGATTATAGACATATCTGCTATAAATTTTGCAGTAACCTATATTATTTAAATGATGTCATGATTTTCTCCTTGTCCTTTCACTTCTTCCAGATATGAATTAGGACCTCCAGTTTTTCTAGGATTGGCAGGATGCTTTTTCATCCTAGTCGGGGCTGTTCTTTATGCTGTGACAGTGTATAAAGTAATCCGCAGAGAAAGGTACCTAAATTATTCCACTTTAATCCCTTTTCTTGTCTCTACTACCACTACATCATATAATTAGCATCATCAATGTTTTGAATTTTACAGCAGAGTAGTACAAGCCTGTGATGCTCACACGTACATGGCGCCTCCATCCAGAGGAAGATCCATTTATTCCGGATACTACAAACCCTCCAAGCTGTATGGGTCTAACTATATGGGCTCAGGACGATCAAGCGCCCAACTTTTAAAGCTCTCTCAGGCAACACCAACGAAACCCTCAGACAGAGATGCATTTGTCTAGTTGGTCTGTTTTAACTCAAACAGACACTGCAATAGTTAAACTTGTAGATAGGAGGGAAGTAATTTTTTGTCATGTTTTGTTTCCTTTAGATCGCCTCATACTCAGTCATATTCACCTCATGAATAAAACAGATGTGCAGTCTTAGTCTTGTGTTTGTACCAGTAGTTGTCATAGTCTTGTGTTTACACTTATGTTATAATTGCTGTGATTTAACCAAAAGCATTTTCTGTCATTAAGAATCTCACTGAAACACCTATGATGATGAACTGATGTATATATCAATTAATATATCAATATCACTTTGATCACCACTACATGCTCAGTTTAAACCTTCAATAAAGATATTTTATTGGCAAAATCACACCTTTATAAAGATATTAGTGCAATTATTATGCATTTCATCCAAAGAAATGACAAATCTTCTCCTTGTTTTATGTGTAAAGTAAGAACTTAATGGTGCACAAAACTAAAACTATTCTCACCAGGAGACTGAGTATCAACAACAGCCACGCTGACGAAAATGATCTTTCCAAAACACAAACAGGTGCAGTCTGAGGCATAACATGTTATGGTGTTCTCTTGTAGTTGTGTGTCTGTGTTTAAGTGTGTATAAAGGGGACTTGGAGAATTAAAAAAAAAAAAAAAAAACAGATGAAAGATAGAGGGCTTATAACTTGCATGGAAGACAATGGCCACAATGTTCATGGTCATGTGCAAACCTGTGTATTTATACAGAGGTCAACAGATGAAAAGTGGCACTGTACAAGATTTTAAACTTTATTTTGAATGGCTTAAATAAATGTTCTCTGAATGAGAAAACTTGTATTTTGACTCTTTATTCTTTGACTACATAAACAACAGCATCATCCTGCAAGCTATTTGACTTCAAAATATAATTAAAAAATGAATGTATAAATTACATTATTAATCATAGCTGTTAATTAATTAATGTGTATATTACTTGAATTTTGCAGCTGGAGATGATTTTAGTGAACTTTATACTGCTGATAAGTTTTGTTAATAATATATGCTTATATATTAGTAGATGTGTATTAACATTAAAAGATTAAGTAAATAAATAGTATGGATTCATTGGTGCATCACTAATAATTCCGGTAATGAAATCCTAGAAGGCTTATTATTTATTTATTATTTATACTGTTCCTTCTCAAGTAGCGTTTCAAATGGAGAAATGTTTTGCCACGTATCTAAGTGACTTCTTCAGGGGGGCGGTGCCACTGCATGCCCTCCTCTATTCAGCACGTGAGAAGGGAGTTCAAAGAAGACAGTTCTGGAAAAAATGCACTGTGGTTTGTGTTAAGGAGCTTAGATTTGTTAGTAGTCTGTCTTGGTGCTGAAATCTGAAGCAATAATGGGTTATAGGACTGTGGTGATGTACATGGAGATAGGCTGCTTTGTAGTATGTGTGTTTGGATGGATTCTGGTCTGCTCCACAATGCCAACGGATATCTGGACTTGGTCTGAAGTCAGCAACGTGGTCCTGGCATCATCAAACTACTACTCCAACCTGTGGAAGGACTGCATATCTGATTCAACTGGAGTATCTGACTGCAAGGGAATTCCCTCCATGCTGGCACTGAACTGTAAGCAAACCGTCTCTCAGAATATCGTAAATTAATGATTAAAACCCAGTGAACTTAATGCCTTTAACCACTTTTTTTCTGCTTGTGGACAGGGGACATTCACATGTGCCGGGCTCTTATCATCATCTGTATTATCCTGTGTTTCTTCGGATCAATTTTGGTCTTAGTTGGAATGAAGTGCACTAAGATTGGAGGGTCCGAGCTTGCCAATGCAAGAGTAACCTTTGCCGGAGGGATGAACTACCTTATAGGAGGCAAGACAGAAATTTGGTTGAACTGAGTCACATTGTTATATACTGCACTGTTTAATATTTAAGTAATTGTGTGAGTATTGTTTCAGGGATGTGTTCTATGATTGCTTACTCCTACTATGGAAACAAAATAAGAGTTGAATTTGAAGATCCAAACTACATGGAACAGAAGTATGTAGCAGATATATATATGATAAGTCTGTGTTCTTGATGACTCACATTTAGATCATTGTTTTTTTCTATGAGGGAGAATTGCACTTGAAATATTCTTGTATTTACTGGCAGGTTTGAAATAGGAGTTGGTGTCTTCATTGGCTGGGGAGGCTCTACCTTACTTATTGTTGGAGGACTTATTTACAGTATCTTTGCAGGAAGAGAAGGGTGTCACTCAAGGTAAAATACCGCTTCTGTGTCATTTGTTTGTTTGTTGTTGTTTTTATAATTAGCCAACCTCAGTCTGCAATACACAATAAGAGTCATGAATTCATTTTCGGAATTGTACCTTGACAGCTCAAAGAGGTACGCTACGCACCAGTTCCAAGATGCCTACACATTTGTTCCAACACAAAAAAGCGTTGTGTCTTTGGCTCCCACGGAGATTAGTAGGAGTAAAAAACCAAGGACGATCAGCAGCAGCAGAGCCAGTAGCATCTCAGAGATCAACAGTGTCACCAAGACATCGGTCACTTACTCATATGTGTGACTAACCTACACAGAATTATTTTCTTTATGTTTTTCTCTCACAAAGAATGTGTGTTTTTACTTTGAGAGTCATTAAATGTCAAATCAAGTATTTGTCTTTACAACATTCTCGTGATTATGAAACCAAAAGTGTTACTAATAATAATACGGGCATCCTGAAACAATGGAATTTTTTTTTTATTGATGGCAACACAGCTTCAAGCTACTTCTGAGAGCTGTTTAAGTTTTCAACTGTGACATGACATGACATGACATATTTACTGCATTCATTTTTCCACTATCATGAAACAAAATTGTGTTTTCCCTGCATCTGCATCAAGGTGCATCATTTAAAATCAATAAAGCATAACAGAATTAGAAAGTATGAATTGTGGTGTTTTATTTGCATATTGAGGAGAACACATTAAACTGGGGTTTTGAGGGGTACCTCCCCAGGGGGGAAACAGTTTGTACATTTTTTGAAGCAGTTTATATAGAAATTATCTTTATCTTCATTCTTAAAGACAATAAAACAATAGAGAGTAATGAGTTGCCAATTTTGTTTAACGAGAGGCTACTTTTTGTCTGTCTTTGGTACAAGGACATAATGTATTGAACTTCACATACTGTTCATATTCTATACCTTCACAGTATGGTCTGGGTCAAAAATTCCCTCATAATAATGGTTTAAAACAGCTGAACTACACACCTATTTATAATGCATGCATAGCCTGATATTAATAAATGGATGATTAATCCTTTTTAAAAAACAGCAGGTGGAGTGTGCTTTTTAGGTTTTACATAACTCGGTTCTTATGTGCTGTTTTATCTAAGACATGAAAACACAACAGCTGTAACAATTTAAATATATGAATCTTAAGGTGACATGCAGTGTGTTTCCCACACTTATTGAAATGGCAGCTCAGGTGACTTTACAATCTTATGACCCCTTGGCCTAAACCCTAAATCTCTGTTTTAATCTCAGTTCAGGTAATCTCAGTTAGCTAAGAATAAATGGATTTGAATTTTTTTTATTGCTATATTAACATTAGCATTAGCATTTGTGCTTGTGCATGCAAAGCAGAAGCACCAACAGCGTCATGTAATATACTTGCATTTATGTGGCACTTTCTAATGTTACTGACAAACTCAAAGTGACTTTAATTAAAGGTCACACTTTAACCATACATTCATACAGCACTTTCAATTCAGTTTTATTTATGTAGACCCAAATCATAAAAACTGTTGCCTTAAGGTGCTTTATATTTTCAGGTAAAGATCCTACAATAATACAGATATATTCCCAACAATCAGATAACCCCCAATGAGCAAGTTCTTGGCAACAGTGGAAAGGAAAAACTCCCTTTTAACAGAAAGAAACCTCCAGCAGAACCCGGCTCAGGTAGGGGCAGCCATCTGTCGCCATTTAGTGGGGGTGAGGGGCAGGAGACAGAACAAAAACACACCATGGACGAGAGCCAGAGATCAATAATAATTAATCATTAAATGCAAAGTAGCATATAAACACATAGTGAGTGAAAAGCTTTATTCTCTACACTCCAAGCACTTTATCGACCTCACATTCACAGCCAGGTTTGAATCACCAATAAGCCTGACATTCATGTCTTTAGACTGTGGGAGGAAGCTGGAGTATCTGGAGAAAACGCACATCAGGTACTGGAGCTGGCCAAATATGCAAACACCACACAGAAAGGTCCCAGGATTGAAACCAGAAGCTTTTTCTGCTATGAGGTGAGAGTGCTAAACAACGGACCACTCTATTTCTGATCTTGCGTCTGTGTCGAGGAATCCTCTGACATCTGTTCTTTATGTGCCTGTATATGATCTTCTCTTCTGTGCTGTCTGGCTGTTTCACTTTCGCCCGTCACTCTCTTGCCAAACAGACCAGAAAGTTATGCAACATTAGTTCAAGAATTATCAACCAAGCAACAACACATATTTAAAGTAGCTTACAACATCCTAATAGAAGATATTGTGTGTTCCGCGGGGATACTGATGTCCAGTGTGATTTTATGAACTCATAACTGATATTCAAAAAAATCTTTACAATTTTGAGAAAAACTTACAAATTACAATCTTTGCAACGATGACTACCACTCTCTACTTATCCCTCCTGACTGATTTTTCTCAACTTTTGCTGTTGTCCTCATGACTGCTGGTGGCATGAGACTGTAGCTTGCACAAATGTCTAGCTTCTTGATAACTGCACATCAACAATTGGCACTACAATATTTGTTGTGTTTGCCAGCAAAGTCTCGAGCATGTGGAGGATATATCCAGAGATTGGTCATTACATGTAGAAAGCTCGACAGGGAAACAGGTGTCAACCCAGCTGCAGGACCGACATTTGCTCTTTCGTTTGAGGAGAAACAGAAGGAACATTGCCAGAGCTCTACAATGTGACCTCCAGTGAGCTACTTATCCATGTTCCTGACCAAACTGTCAGACTCTGTGAGGGTGGCATGAAGGTCTGGCATCTTGGAGCCTATTCTCACAGCATAGTACTGTGTAGGGTATTTACACTGATGACTCTTTGGATATCATGCAAAGAGGTCTGATTTCTTATTCACATTAATCTCAGACAAACAAATACTGTTACTGTAAGATATATCCATACATACATACATACATACATTTTCTTCAGCTTATCTAATTCAGGGTCGCGAGGCAGCTGAGATAGGCTCCAGCCCCCCTGCGACCCTGAAATATATATCATAATAAAAAATTAACATATACATAATAAAATAAAGTATTTTTGTTTTCCCAGTCACTGAGTGAATATTATCAATCAATTAAAATCACAGTTTTGTATCATAATAATCATTTACCATCTAAGTACCTAATGAGCCTTCTCCTGCCATTCCGTCAGAAGCCTGGGCACCAACAACAAACACAATGACCAAGGTGATCTTTACAAAACACATGGCAGACAGAAAAAGGTTAAACATGTTTTGATATAACCAAGTGTGTCCTCTCGTGTTTGCCTGTGTTTGGGTATGTTTTTCTACCTGAATTCAGTAGCTGATGAGGGGGTTAAGCGCAGACAGTTCTGGGACACTGTTTAGGAGCTTAGATTTATTAGTACTTTGTCACATGTGCCGGGCTCTTATCATCATCTGTATTATCCTGTCTTTCTTCGAATCAATTTTGGTCTTAGTTGGAATGAAGTGCACTAAGATTGGAGGGTCCAAGCTTGCCAATGCAAGAGTAACCTTTGCCGGAGGGATGAACTACCTTATAGGAGGCAAGACAGAAATTTGGGTGAACTGAGTCACATTGTGATATACTGCACTGTTTAATATTTAAATAAATGTGTGAGTATTGTTTCAGGGATGTGTTCTGTGATTGCTTTCTCCTACAATGGAAACAAAATAAGAGTTGAATTTGAAGATCCAAACTACATGGAACAGAAGTATGTAGCAAATATATATATGATAAGTCTGTGTTCTTGATGACTCAACATTTAGATCATTGTTTTTTTCTATGAGGGAGAATTGCACTTGAAATATTCTTGTATTTACTGGCAGGTTTGAAATAGGAGTAGGTGTCGTCATTGGCTGAGGAGGCTCTACCTTACTTGTTTCTGGGGGCCTTATTTACAGTATCTTTGCAGGAAGAGAAGGTGCCGCTCAAGGTGAAATTAATGTTCTGCACCTTTTCTTTTTCAGAAATTTGCCCACATCAATCTACTGCCAATAATAGTAAATGTAAATTTCTTGATTTGTAACCTGACAGCTCAAAGAAATACCCTGAAAACCAGCTCCATGATTCTGTGATACCAACACGAAAGAACCTTGTGTCCTGGGCTCCCTCCGAGACTAGTGATAGATACAAATTCAAGGACCACCAAGTCCAGCAACAGCAGCAGCAGCAGAGCCAGTAGCGTCTCAGCAATCACCAACACCACTAAACACCACTACAGCTACTAGCTCATATCACAAAAGCATGTCTGGCTTAGTTTGGGAGGGCCTCTAGCTTCTTTTAATTTAAGTAACATCTGTGTTGTCTATTTAGCAAAGCAGTAGAGATCAGTTTGAAATGTTATTTTCTTCCATGTATTTATTAAGTTTTAAACTTTACAATAACACCACCATTAAACAAAACAAAAAACATAACAAAACAAAACAGACAGAACAAAACAAAACAAACAACCCGGCTCAAGGATACAAATAAATAAATAGAAAATCCAGACACTTTGATTGTGAGATACAATTAGCAATACTCATATGTAAAATAGCAGTGACATGCTTGTATTGTACCAAGGCCCGTGAGAAAATAGCAGAAATATCCAAACCAGCATACGTCATAAATGGGTCCCATATTTTATGAAACTTCTTGTCCCTAATAAGCAGTGTTGGGCAAGTTACTTTGAAAAAGTAATTAATTATAGTTACTAGTTACTTCTTCAAAAAAGTAACTGAGTTAGTAACTGAGTTACAAGATTCTAAAAGTAATTAATTACTTGAAAAGTAACTATTGGGTTACTTTAAAAAAAATGTTTAACCCTCTGGGGTCCATGGTATAAGTGGCCATTTTTAACTACTTTTGATTTTCCCTCTACATTTCACCTTTAAAAACTATTTACTTTGCCTTGTTTGGTATCATTCTTTTCAGCACAACCTCACTTTGACATACTGTAGTAACTCAGTTGATCTAAAATCAGACAAAAAACATAAAATCAGAGTAGAAAAGGTTATATTTTTTATTGTAACAACCACAAACATGTTTACTGAATCATATTTCATAACTTTAAATGCAAATATAAATTGTCAATTTTAAAATCCTCTGTACAAGTTTTGCAAACAACAAAGGTACTTGCAGCCATTTACCTTTTACCCTTTTTTTAAAATAACCATTTCAAACTATTTACAGAACAATCAGCTGTTCTGCATTCAATAAGATGCCACACAAATTATTTGTGCCACTCCAAAAAGATAATTTCTGTCCACTATAAAGGAGAACATCACAGCCTGATACCTGCAGGTCTGACAGCAGCAGGTGTATCACTCCTTCTGTTTTCATTCAGCAGTCGCCTCATTGTTCTGACACACAACACAAAACTATCTGCAACACTACACACTAACTACACAAGACAACACATTAACTACACACTCCAAACACGCTAAACGTCACAAATCTCTCACATCTCAAAACTCGCTCTCTCTCTTTTTCTGCTGTCTCTCTCTCTCTCTCTCTCTCTCCCTCTCTCGCCGTCACGCCTAAAACTTCCCCCTCTTCCTAAACAACCAAATGTCATGTTGTCATATAATTTTTTTTGATTGGTCGGCATGGTGCATTTTTCCACCAACACGAACGGGCTGTTTTTGTTTTGTTTTTTTATTTTTTTGGTCATAGGCAGAGAGTGCTTGCTAGCTCTGTCCTTAGACAGTAAACGTGACGAAACTATTGAGGAAAAACAGGCGTATATATTGTTTATCATGACTCTGGTTTTACGTGGCCTATCAACACCATTTAAAAACTGGTATGTCACCTTGTTGCTTTGTAATCTTGAAGTGGTCATGTGATTGGCTTACCACGACTACTTTATTCTTTATCAGTCAAACAGCAGCACTCATGAGATTGCTTTGCCCTCCTAGCTCCAGGCGTTGTGCCAAAAAGTGATCGTCAGAAAATGTTTGCCCTCTGCGGGAGCGCTTAGCTGCTTAAAGCTGTAGCACCCAGATTACTTACGTAGACAGCTACTTCCGTGCAACTGATATAAGAAGCGGTAAACTGAAGACAGCTTCAACCGTCTGTTTGCTGAAAAATAGTAACGCAACCGCACTGCATTTTCTTGTTAGTAAGTAAGTAAAGTAAATAAGTAACATTTTATTTATATAGCACATTTCTAAATAAAAGATCACAAAGTGCTTCACAAGGTATAAAATAAAAACAGACAAAAGTTAACAAAATGCAATTCTAAAAAGATGTGTAACGGTAACAGCGTTGTAACGATAGGAATAGTAATTAGTTAGATTACTCGTTACTGAAAAAAGTAGCGCCGTTATTCCCATCACTGCTAATAAGTAACATGCCATCCATCCAGCCCAAGCAGAGAAGCCCAGACCTCCCACTCCCCAGCCACCTCCTCCAGCTTATCCGGGGGAACACCAAGGCGTTCCCAGGCCAGCCGAGAGATTTAATCTCTCCAGTGTGTCCTGGGTCTGCCCCGGGGCCTCCTCCCAGTGGGACATGCCCGGAAAACCTCACCCAGGAGGCGCCCTGGGGTCATCCTTGTCAGATGCCCGAACCACCTCAGCTGGCTCTTTTCGATGTGGAGGAGCAGCGGCTCTACTCTGAGCCCCTCCCGAATGGCCAAACTTCTCACCCTATCTCTAAGGGAGAGGCCGGCCACCCTTCGGAGGATACCCATTTCCGCCGCTTGTATTCGCGATCTCGTTCTTTCGGTCACTACCCACAGCTCGTGACCATAGGTGAGGGTAGGGGCGTAGATCGACCGGTAAATTGAGAGCTTCACTTTTACACTCAGCTCTCTCTTCACCACAACAGACCGGTACAGCGTCCGCATCACTGCAGCTGCTGCACCAGTCCATCTGTCGATCTCCCACTCCCTTCTCCCATCATTCGTGAACAACATGTAACATGCATGTTAGGAAATCTAGTGACGCATATTCCAGTACCACCTGGTGCCATTGATTCTTAGATGGGGCCGTGTCCGTGATCCAGTTCAAAAGGACACATTTCCTTGCGCAGATTGTTAACAGCACATAGAGCTGCTTTCCAAACTCCCCCCTCATTTTGTCCTTTGCCACTCCGAGTAGCATACACAATGGATTGCATTCAGTGTCAGTGATGAAAATCTTATCCAGTTCACACTTTATGACAAACCAAAATTGTTGTATTATCCGGCAGGACCATAGACAGTGCGTGAGGTTGCCCACCTCTATTTTACATTTAGGGCACAGCAGAGAAAGGCCTGAATTGTATTTATGGCGTTGAGAAAGTGATATGTGAGCTCTGTGTAGAATTTTAATTTGGATTGCCTTTACTTTATTACAGATGCTCAGAGATTTAGCATTCTCACAGAATTCTTCCCAGACCTCGTCAATAATCTCAATATGTAATTCCTTTTCCCAAGTCCTCTTCAAATAAGTTGTGTCCGTGACCCCAAAATTTGTTAACAGGCCATAACAAATTTTTATAGAACTTCTAAGGTTTGGCTGAAATATCTGCTTTTCACAGTTAGAGACAGTTTGATTATTAAGTATTGTTGTTGCCCTTTGGATATGGTCCCTCACTTGTAAATATCTAAAGAAGTCGCGCCTATGAATGTTGTATTTATCAGTTAGCTGGTCAAAGGACATAAGGTTAGACCCGTCCATTAGGTCAGAAAAGGTAGAAATACTATTCGCAGCCCAGTTTCGAAAGCCAGGGTCAGCGGTCCTGGGCAGAAAGAGAGGATAGTCAGATAAGGGAGTGAAAAGAGAAGTTAAGTGAGACCTTCCTTCTAGTTTTTGAACCATTTGCCAAGCTCTAACAGTAGATAATGTTTGTGGGTTGCTACAGAACATCCTTAAGATCTTAGGTTTTCCCACAAAAAGCATTTTTTTCAAACGGAAGTTGGACATAGAGTTCTCAATATCCAACCAGACACGAGCAGACAGGAGAAGTTTGTTGTACTCAATCGGCAGCTATACGCATAGTACGCTCAGCTGATACTTCCTTATATCTGGGAAATTAAGGCCCCCCTTTGAGGATGGAAGACATAACATGGATATTGTAAGAAAAAGTTTCCTCCCTTCCCAAACAACGGAGCTACACCAGCCATTTAGAGTTTGAATAGTTTTTTATGTGGAAAGAGGGTTGGAACCATCTCTATTGGGTAAAGTAGCCTGGGTAGAATGTTCATTTTCAGAAGAGCAATACAACCAAGCAAGGATAGAGGTAAGGACTTCCATCTCTCCAAATCTAATTTGACCTGCTCAAATAGGGGGGTAAAATTCATGTGGTCGAAATGCATTTCCTAATTAGTATAGTTGTACCCCTGCTCCTTGATGTAAAGGATGAATAGCATGTTCCATAGGATTCAAATGCATCTCCTGTAATAAAGCAATGCGGACCTGCTCGCTCCTGAGATAATTCAAGACCTTTCTTCGCTTAACAGGCGTATGGATACCATTCACATTCCAGGTGCATATTTTCACTGTTGACATGCTAGCCTTTTATTATTTAGATAAGGTCTGGAGTATTCTGAACATCTTCCTAAAATTAAATAATGAAAGAAATGCAAGTAAACATAAAAACAGAGCTGGGGTAAAACAAAACGGATAAACAAATAAGACCAAACTGAAGAAACAATGCTCAACGTTACCAAAACAAAACAAAAATAAGAAGAACCCCCTGTCCCGCTCCTAAAGTGGAGGATCTCGAGTGTAGTGGTTTCCTAACAGCAGACAATACTTCCCTACCTCAAAAGAAAAACACCCCAGGAGTTATAGCAACGCTCATAACATACCGCAAATGTTTAGCAGGATGATTCTAGTCGACCTCATAGCGAAAGATAGTGATAGTGGCACTCAATGTTAACTACGTAGTGTCTGAAAAAGAGGAAGAAAAAACTGGGAAATATATAGGAACAGTCAACCATAGGCAGCTACTTGAGGTGTGGAGTAAAACAAATCCACGATCGAGTGGGATGACGAATGGAGGCCAGCTCTCACTTGCCGTCAGCCACAGGGGCTAAGTCCAGCGACTCGATGAAGCCTTCCACCTCAGCCACATCTCTGAAGATCTTAGTGGATCCACGGTGGGTCACCTATAGTCAGCTCCAATTGATCTAAGGCGCTTCTTTATCTCATCAAAACTTTTTCCGTTTATGTACAATCGTGGCAGAATCCTGGAAAATCATCACTGTGGCATTCCCATGCTTCAAGGGCTTGTTGTCCCTGCTCATTGCCCATGCTGCATTCACAATCCGCTGTTTGTCTTGATAGTTGTGCAGTCTCATCAGCGCAGGACGTGCTCTCTGTCCAGAGGACGGACTTGCGCTGCTGTGCGGTGCGCTCTTTCCACTTTAAGTCGACCAGCTTTTGTTTTGATATTAATCTCAGGCAGCCAGCACTCAAAAAAACTAATAGGGTCGCTACCTTCTGTGCCTCCTGGGACACCAATAATACGAATATTTTTCCTTTTCCCTCTATTTTCCAAATCATTAGCGCGATCCGCTAGCTCCTTTACCCGCTTCTCCAGTGACTGGAGCTTATCCAGCGCTGGGTTTGTGACCTCCTCCAAAACCGACATCCGGGCCTCCACTTCCTTTATCCGTGTCTCATGGTCCTCCAGCTGTTTGCCTTGCGCTTGTAAAAGCAGAGAGACTGGTCCAAGTTTATCTTCATTGACTTTAGTGAGGTTCACAGTTACTTCCCAGATTACCTCGCGGACCGCTGGTTCCAATCTAATATCCAACTCCGTGTCGGTTCCAATGCTAGTTCCCTCATTAGCTTCTCCGCTCTGTAGGTTGGGGCCCTCCGCAGTGTCAGACACTACAACTTTCCTTTGCGGCATGTTGTCGGACTGTTTCAAAAAATGGTTGCTGATGCTCATCCCAGACTTACAGATAGTTAGTATCCATGTTATAGCTTTAACTGCGGGTTTTCAGTGTAAAATCAGCGAACTGGCGTGCTAGCACTCCCTGGTAAAACCTCACTTCAAGCCGCCATCTTGAAAACCCCAGTTTGAAATGTTGACTGAAATTTAGAAAAACTCTTCATTTGGATTGGGGAGTTCTGCTACACTTCAATCAAAGTACCCTTTATTCATTTATTTTTAAATGGGGGCCTGCGTTGGAGATTGGTGGTAGAACTACCTCTGACTTGTTTAAGAGTGTGTAAAGCTGCTCCACGCCTGTTGGTGTCATGGCTAACGGATGCATTCAAGCGCAGACAGCATTCTGGCAATCAAAAGGGTGACAATTTATTGACACAAAGTGAAACCACAGTGATACGTATATACAGTGAAAGGGGTAGTGGTCCAGGGCTCCAGGGGATGGAAGGGAGGGAATCCACGCTCACTTTTCACACAGTCCAATTTCCGCCACTCCTCTTCTCTCGCACAGTCACTTGTCCTCACCCACTCTTGCTCCGATTCCCACTTATCCCGACACGCTCAGGGATCACAGGTAAGGGTCCACCACCAGTTCCAGGGAGATCTAAACAGAGAGAGCTCGATTAGATTCAATACGCCATTAAACACTGAGAGAGTCTTTTTAAAAGGAGAGCTAAGAGCATGAATACGGGAGGTTCAATGTTCCAGCGCTGACTGCTCCCTGCCACAGCGTTAAATAGGGTAAAGCGGATCAGCGACAGGTGTTGTAATCACCAAGAGCAAGAGCCCACAATGAGCTCCGCCCAGGCAAGCAGGAGAGAGAGAGATAAAACCAAACAAACCTGTGGCAAACATGAGCCAGTCAGAGAGGCATGGGGACCATGACAGTTGGGTTTAATGAAGAGTAGAATTTTCGGATTATTATTGGTATTGGTATCACCAATTTTATAAACAGTACATTTGCATAATGACTAAAACTAGCACCACTGACGAACAATAGGCTGTGAGTTCAGTTTCTTGATCATTAATATCCAAATTGTCATGATCATTGATCAACAACCACTGATCAAAGACCATTGATCAATGACAATTCATCAATGGCGATGAGTACCATTCACAGAGAGTTGGGCTGCGCTTACAACATTGGTGAAAGATGAACCCTCAAGCCTCCTCCTCGATTCAGAGCTGGTCTTTCCCTTTTCATGTAAATAACCTCCTTGATTCCCCATTTAAACCATGATTTCGCCCTGTCCAGGATGCGTATTGAAATAAATCAAAAATGCTCCAAAATATAACTCTAGGATTTTATTAATGTTTTCCAATCATCTGCAGAGTTATACATATATATATAGAGAGAGAGGGGGGGGGGGGGGGCTATCCATGAAAGTCATTATTCCTGTTTGATGGTAATTTTTAGGGTCACTGTCTATGTATGTAACTGTTTGTGAATTCATGACAATTCACTTTTGGTTGGGTTTGTTGCTGTGTTTAGCATTCTGCTGGTCATCTCATTATTTTATGTTCATTTAATGTAACAAATTTCTGCATAATGATCATGTGCAGGGCCGTCCATATGTTTGTGGAAATCCACTTATACTATTTAAGAGCATTTAGTTTAACATGTGGTTGCTATTAATAATAAATGCTGCTTCATTTGGTGATTGAAATAACTTGGCCTTGATTTGTGGATGCTGCATGCCACACTTTCTTTGTTTCCTGTTCCTTCTTTCTCTTAAGTTTGGGGGATCAAGGACTAGAGAAGACCCAAGCTGGTTTTTGTCCTAATCTATTAAAAACTATTTGAGAAAGCTTTTTGGTGGGGATGTGTTATGCCCCTCTGCAGCCCCTCTGGTGTGGCGGGGCCTTGGATAAAATCCTGTTTCCTTTCTGGTCTTTGTCTCCTTTTTTAATTGCACTTTATACAGTAGACACAGTAATACTTAATGATCATATAGTTTCAAACTATTTATGAGAGTCCTTTGAAACTATGACATTAATAAAAACTACAAACTGAGAGAATACAAGATGAAAATGTGTAACTGTTGTATATTTTCAGTGAATTCATTATATGATAGTTTATTAGTAAAAGTTACTTTTCATTTTTAAGTTTATAAAGCATGTATTGCTATAGTCAGCTCAAAAAAATTTAAATATTCTGTCATAATTCTGGCTGGCTTTGACCAATCTTTTTGGCAAAACTAGTAGAATTTGTTAAAACTGGCTGGTGTCTTGGCATGGAACTGGCTTTTAAACGCAGTCCCTATATTTACAATATGTTTGGGATCATTGTCCCAAACATACAACTATGTTCATGCTTCAACCATCTAGCTATTCATTTGAGGTTAACAAGAAGAATTTAGAGGTGGCCCTTCTTTATTATTTCATCCACTTTTTGAAATGTGACAATGTTACTGACAGCAAAACAGCCCCAGAGCATGATGCTACAACCCAAACGGTACAGTGTTCTTAGGTTTAGAAGCCTCAACTGTAGACATTTGGCTTGTTCATGTGGGCAGCTGCAAATTTCAGTCAAGCCTTGAAGGTGTTGATTTTGAAGCAGGGGCTTCTTTCCTGGTCGGCACCCTCCCAGTCCATAGTGATGTAAAACTCACTTTACTGTGGACAGTGATAATAGTGTACCAGCAGTTTCCAGTTCATGGCAGGCTTGAGCCTTTGTGGTTCCTGAATTAATCTGAACATCCTCTTGAACACAATCATGAACACTAACAGGAAGTTTATAGGCATTGGCCTTGTCAAGTTAAAATCACAGTAGAACTTTCAGCATCGCTAATTAAAAAATTGAAGTGACTGTATGTGTGTATTTCAGTCTGTATGTACACTTTTGAGCCTGTGAGGATTAGATAAAATCCTAAATAAATTCACGTTTATCCACCCAACTCTTGTTTTTTAAAGTTATTAATCTTCCCATCCTGGAAAAAAAAATCATTAAAAGTCCAAAATTATCATGATGTTCATGCTATATATAATCTTCTGACCACAACTGTGTACTATTGGCATTTAAGTAGTAGAATACATTGTACTGCAGTCTGCTGCTAGCCTATTTTACCCAACCCTAATGACAACCATTTTGCACAACTCTGTTTGTCACAGTACCTTAACCCTTTCAGTCCTGGAGGTCTTTGTAGCACTGCCAGGGCATAAAAGGTTGTTAAATATAGTAGACTATAGACTATTTCTTGTTCCATAAAATGTTGGGTTGCAGGTTAATACTTTTAAGAAACAGTTTAAAAAGTGTCAGTGTTTACTAACTGATTTATTGTCTTTTTCCGTTCTGTCTCTGGCCCAGCCATAAACCAAGAAGAACTTCTGTATTTGTAAATTATCTTTAGAAGCCAGGCTCTTTCGCTTTTACCATAAAGATTTGACACTTATATGTTCGGGAAACGTTAAAAAAGGAGAAAAATCCACATAATTAACTGCTACAAATAAGAGATACAAGTAAATAAAGATTTAAAAAAAAAAAAAGATAAAATTTTAATGTCAAAATTACGGTTTCCATTCTAGTTGATATACTTTTTTCCTCAAAAATAAGGTGACTAGTGTACGTCCATAAGAACCACTGACACAACGCAAGCGCGCACGCACACACGCGCGCACACTGACCCTGTTGTGCTGCCGTGGCTGCTCTCTGTTGAACCAACAGATGTGGGCGGGGTTTTCCATATAATTCAGCCAATCACGATCACCCACGACCGGTCGGTTGCGTATGCTGGTCTACAGTGGCTGGGAAAAAGAGAAGAAATGTAGCCATCCGCCAACACATTGTAGGATTGTAGCGAAATAAGGGGAGAACTGGTTAAAACAGTGACAGCTGAAGTCTGCGGGACGTATCCAAAGAGAGACAACTTTAACCATGGTTTCCATCGATCATGTGGCTCACAAAATACTGACGTACTTCCCATATGTTCTTGTTTTGATTGATATGAGGTTTCAAGGTAAGACGTTTGCTAGGTGTACTTTACATTTATAGCTAGTGAATGCTACCACTAACTTGAACTCGGGTTAAAGTTCAGACTACTTTATTACATCGGTAATGTCACTGACAGCATTAGCTTGTGAAATCGCTAATATTATTAGCTGACGTTAAGCTAGCTAGTCACTGACTGGGTCGATTTTATTATTTAAAGCTAGCTGGTTTGAGCCTAAAGAATAAAAGATGATAGATAAAACTGCTTATTTGATTATGCTTGCTCGTGAACGTCGTTAAGCTTGTAAGAAACCTAGGGTACATGTGAAAGTCTTTACCAATTACTGTGGGGAAAGCTGTTGCCGTTGCTCTTGTTATTGATGTGATTTACATTTTTGGGCGGGTCATTTACAGGAATATTTAAATAAAATCTGATTATTGCATTACTTGAATGAGTAAAAAATATACTCAGTGTTGTTTTGTTGCACTATGATTTGTTCTATTTGTTTTTTTAAGGAGTGAAATGTGGCAAGGATGGGAGTGTGGACAATCACATGGAGATGGGGAAGAAACTTCTTGCTGCTGGCCAGCTAGCTGATGCCCTCTCTCATTTCCATGCAGCTGTGGGTGAGTGTCAGAGACATGCTAACAACACCAAAAAAATGCCTTGGATTTTCTCAAAAGGTTTCTTCTAAAGTGGCAGTTTCATTGGCATTTTACAGATAGAGATCCCCAAAACTACATGGCATACTACAGAAGAGCTACAGTGTTTTTAGCAATGGGGAAGTCAAAATCAGCATTGCCTGATTTAAGCAGAGTCATTGAACTCAAACCGGACTTCACATCTGTAAGTTGTTGTCTTTACTGTTTGTCTAATGTGTATTTCTTCAGAAATGTTTTTTAACAGATGCTCACTTAAAATGTAAATTTGACAGAAAATAGAATTTCAAAACAATACTTCGTGTCATACTGCAGACTGACCTTTAAGGCAGAACTCTGTGATAAATCTATGCAAATAATTAGATAAAGCATGCAAACATCTGGCAACATTATCTTTTTATTTCGGCTGTGGGCCCAGCCGTGCTGGGAAATTAGTCGGTTCTGGCAGCTGTGTTGATAACTCTTTATTTTATATGCGAAACAAATTCTTGATGTGTCTCACTCAACAGGCACGGCTTCAGAGAGGAAATCTTCTTCTGAAGCAGGGAAAGCTGGATGAAGCGGAGAGTGACTTCAAGAAGGTGGTAAGTAAAGCAATACCCACTTTTAAAGCAAAACTATGCTGGGGCAGACACTTGTGAGAGAAGCAACAGTTCACCAGGAGGTGTCAGTGTTGATCTATGGGCGTAGTAATGTTGCAGTAGTCTTTTTTTCAGAATGATAACTATAAGTACAAAAACTTGTATTCATGGTTGTCTATACAGTGTTCTCCTTGTGGTGGATTTCAAGATAACAGATTAAAAAGCACTGTGAGGGGTGTGTTTGAAGAGATAAATGCCGCTGAATGAAACTTAATTTTCCTTTACGGAACATAGAACATGAGCTAGTATATTGTATAACACTTATAACACTAAAGTGAGGAACAACAGTGTGAGATTTTTGGATAATTACAGGGTAAATGCACTTTACAAAACACAAGATTCTTCGCAGTGAAACACCAGGGAAGTTGAAAGCCTTAAAAGAACAGGGGAGGGGGGTCATGTATATTTGAGTTTACTTACTAGATGTAAATAATGGGGAACGCTCATTTGAGCATTCTCTCACCATTTTAGAGGCTTGAATTTGTAAATGCATGTCCAATTAGAATCACATACTGCCACCTAAAATCATACAGTATATGGCCTTGCCATGTCTGTGAATAAGTCTTAGGTTCCAATCGGGCTGTACAATATGAAGAAAAATAGGATCAGATGGATGATATTAAAACATCCATCTTTTTCATATTACACTCGTTTTATACATGGATATGGTTTGGTTATGAAAAGTCTGACACGGAGCACAGAACTGGTCCCCAGCACAGACACAACAAACCTTTTCTACCAGAGTATAGAAAGAGTTTACGAATGGGAAGCAAAAAAGAGCCCCCAGGTGCTCAAAACAAACCTTACACTCAAAGGTTAGAACAGGCTTTTCCCTGCAGTGTGCCATGTAATAAAGACAAGTGAAAGTCAAAATACTCGACTGCAGGTACACGACACCCAGCTGAAAACACTTCACACAAGTTGAGTTGCCTGAGATTCAGAGAATTTACAGAAAATGCACTATTTTGCGATTATATATCGTTATCTGGATAAGAAATGTCTTCTATTGGGATAAGAGATTTTGGTCATATCGCACAGCCCTAAGTTCCAGGGACTTGGATGAACAGTTCACATGGTGTCACTTTGACCTTAAAGTATGCAGCTTATAGGCTTGTTTTTGGTCACCTGTCCACACTTCCCTGAAACCACCACCAGCAAGCTCTGAACTTCAAGTTGAAGCTTAATGATTAGTCCCATAATCATTCTTATGTTCTTATGTATGCTACACTGAATGATCACAGCCTTGGAATACTTTTAATAGTCTATTTCTGGAATTGCCTAAAGTATGGAAAAGTATTTAATTTTAAGCTGAGATTCATCCTCCATCAAGAGTGCAAAGAGTTCTTTTGCCTCCAGGGGGAAAGATTGCATCTCAGCTTCTGTAGTTTATTTTTTTGTGGACATCGTTTTGCTGGTATACTGTTGAGGGAACGGGCCAGAGGTGCAGGCTGTTCTGCTGCTTCAGCAGTCCACAACATTGGCCTGGTGTAATGCGTCACATTTATGCTCTTCCCTTAGCTGAGCTAGCAGGAACCATTTAAAGAGTAGATAGGTCTATTTGTAAGAGTTGTGCCATTAGCTGAGATGGCTCTTGTGAGTATGATGACCTCTGCGACGAGATTCATTATAACGTAATCTGTGCAGGGACTGGGAAGCACTGCAGTGATAAGTACTATTTTCAGGAGGCAGAAGTTGGCACAGAAATCTCAAATTGGAATACATCTATGAGAGATGGAATCACATTTTCTTTAGCTACATTAGTACTTAGCGTAATGCCTTGAAATCTTCTAGCTGAAGTCCAACCCCAGCGACAAAGAAGAGAAGGAGGCCCAGAGCCAGCTGACAAAATCAGATGAAATTCAGCGCCTGGTGGCTCAGTCACGCCGGAGCTTCGACGACAAGGATTATGTGACAGCTGCTGCACAGCTTGACACCGTCATCGAGGTGAGAGACATTCCTTGCCAGTATTGACTGATTTTCCCACAAGCATAGGATTGTCTGCATTATCATCGATACAGAGAGTACAGAGCATTTGCGTATCACCTGAAGTCTAAGCGTTATTGTCCGACTGTTGCAGATATGCGTTTGGGATGTGACCTCTCGTGAGATGCGAGCAGAGTGTTTCATTCAGATGGGAGAGATGGGGAAAGCTATCAGCGACCTTAAAGCTGCATCCAAGTTAAAGAATGACAATACCCAGGCTTTCTACAAGCTGAGCACCATCTACTATAATCTTGGAGACCATGAGATGTCCCTCAAGTAAGGACTCACTTGCAGACTGTTTGCTTTCAAGAAGCTCCCTGCTGCTGTTTACACTGTGGCAAATCCCACAATAAGAGCGTGTCGCTATGATTGATACTCCTAATCACAAAGCTTTTATTCTAAGGATAAAAAATAGTTGGAACATTTCTGATAATGATTTAATCTTAGTTATTTTTTTCTTAAGCAATATATTGGATTTACACTTCATAGGAGTGCAGTATAGTGGGTAGCTCATTCAGAGACCGTGCGTCATAAGAATAAAAAAAGGTAAACCGGATTTTAAATTTTGCTATTATCTTAAAAGGGTTGTCTTTTTGTACAGCCATGCACTTTTGCTACAATTGCTTGAGTATTGCCCACTCTCCGAAAGTCTCATTTTGACCACTTTCAGTAATATGAATGAGTGAAGTGTGCTAGATTTCCTTCTGTGTGTCAGAAAAGGCAACACTTTAGTTTAAATGTAAGTTTTGAGAGGAGGAAATGGAGGCAAGGGGCCAAAATAGCTGAGTAGTACTGCAACGGTTCATGTGGCCCAAAAACCCCCCACAAAACTTGCGCTTATTTAAGGTGCTGTGAGTGGGCGCACAGTGAAGGCTCTAATGTTGAAGTCGACTGTCTGCAGAAGTTTGCATTCAGTGGTAAAATTGCAAAAACAAGAATTGAACCAAACATAGTGGAACAGAGTACAGAGAGCAGCGTATGGCTTCACAATGGCATAGCCTTCATGGATTTCAGAACACAACTGAAATTAATATTGAGAATTTTTACATAGATGCTATTTTATAAAATATAAAATTATCTTTCTGTTCTGATGAACGTCATGACGAATGCATTTCCACCCTCAACATTACAAATGTTTCGTGTATGATGATGTGGACTGCTGTTTCAGTGACTGGCCTTCTCACTGGTGTCTCTGTCAAGTTTATTTTTATTATTATTATTATTATTAGAAAGACTGTAGCCATAGATGACATAAGTAAGTTACTAATGATCATGCGTTTGTACATCAGGGTTTATTTACTGTAAATCTGGTGTGTTATTGTCATGCTGTTCATGTTGTCACCATTGAAAGTTGGCCTTTTCAGCCTCACCTTTCCTCTGTCCTATGATCTCCAGTGAGGTGCGTGAGTGCTTGAAGTTGGATCCTGATCACAAGCAGTGTTACAGCCATTACAAGCAAGTGAAGAAGCTCAACAAACAGATCCAAGCTGCTGAGGAATACATCCAAGAACAAAGGTGTTTGTATGTTCATGAAAGCATTTTTTATGAGCACGAGTTTAAATTGAATCCTCAGGAATAATATCATTTTGGTCCACCTTTAGAGTGCTGGTTTAAGTGGTAAGAGTAAAGTGGTACGGTTAACAGCACATCAGTTAGTGTCCTCACAAAGATAGAAATGTGTCAGGAAAGTCTTCATCTCTGTAAATATAAAATAATATCCCATCTATATACCAGGGATTGCATCAGCTGTACAATGACGGCTCTCTTATCCTCAGGCTCCCCCACTTCTCTGGTTTTACAAAGAGGCGTGCAAATCCCATCTTAACGTGAATGGATGTCACATCATGTTTGACATATATAAGGTTTCATATTTACAAGACTTAAAAGAGAAATTAACGATGGTGTGGTGTTTGTGGGTGCAGTGATCCATGTTGCAATCCCCTGTTTTGCCAGCGTCACATAATCGCCTCCCGCTTCCTTTAGGTATGAAGACGCAGTGAGCAAGTACGAGGCGGTGATGACGACCGAGCCCAATGTGCAACATTTCTTGCTTCTTGCCAAGGAGCGAATCTGCCATGCGCTAACACAGGTAAGCCCCTTTACTGCTGCTAAAGGATGTGTTAGGCCGCTGTGCTTTTATTAAAGCATCTATCCAAGCATCGTTTTTTCTTTGTTATGACCAGGCCCAGCAGGGTAGCAGAGCAATCTCAGTGTGTAGCGAAGTCCTAAAGTCTAATCCTGCGAATGTTAACGTGCTGAAGGACAGAGCCGAGGCTTATCTCCAAGATGAACAGTATGAGGAAGGTAAGCCTGACATATGTAGCTGTATCAAAGTCCTTTAAGATCGAGGGTGGGCAACATTTTGTCAGCTGGCTGGACTGACTTGGGCACAATAAGCAAACAGGAACACATTAGCTGAATAGAAACGCCATCCCTGCATCAGTGAATAAAAACACAATAGTACAAATATATATGCACTTTATAAAGTCATAGATTATAATTGTCACTCACTTGTTTTCATATCTCTGCACTTCACCAAATGAAGAAATTCTAGATTAATATTTACCGTTTATATTCATATGTAATGTTTCCCACGCATTGACGTCACAATAGTTGGCTATAGTTTTAGACTTTTATTTTCCAAAGTCTGATACAGAAAGAAATTGATTTCTAAGTGGCCAGTTCCCTTGCTCTTATTTTGAAAGTTCAGTTCCTGCTAACCGGATAACAGGAAGCTCAGCAAGCACCTTGGTAATGCTTGTGTACAGTTACTCGCACGCGTGAGCCACATTCTCTTTATCTCGGAAATCGGAGGTCATTGGAAAAAGAAGTGGTGTTTTGTCGGATACCTGGAAATTTGAACACAATGCTTGTTTATTGGTGCTTAAAAACGCTGCAGTGTTACCAGCTCTCTCTATGGATTGTTTAGAGAGTCATAAATGCACAACAGCAGCAGCGTAGATTACAAGTTCTACAGTTTTAGTAGCCGTTTAGTGCTTCTGATGTCTTTGTAGCACTAGTTGCCTTGTGGGTTCTCCTCAGTAAGCAGAGTGAGGGGAAACTTGAATTGCTCACATACACACAGTTCTTTATTATAATTAGTACAGGGGGAAAAATGCTTGCTTAGCTGAGTTGCCCTACTTCAGAGCACCGTCTGCCTCCCGTACTGGGCCACTGTGCAGCCACTTGCTGTGCTCCATGGCGCACACTCTCCTCTGACCCCACTCCTCCTATACAGGGAGAGAGGTTAATTAGCAGATGCATGCAGGTGTACCACTCCCTCCCAGCTGGCACGGCTCCCTAAACACTTCTTCCTACAGCTGATCCAGCAAAACAAACCCCACCGCCACAGTCTTGCATTGCAAAGTTAGGGTCTGTGTTGCTGATCCAACTTTCCTAATGGGAAATCCAACTTTAGGGGGCATTCCAGCTAAAGGTTTCCCACTCAAAATGGAGCGCAGCATTATTTTGAAGCTTGTGTACAGATGGCCTGTTCGTCTTCAGTTCAGTTTGGGTGTTTGTTTTATGTCCGTCCTGCTTTTGAGCGCACTCAGTAATGTTTGGATGGAATTTCTTTACATTTGGCAAAAACAATCACTCAAAGATTAAGTCATGAGAATCTAGAGGTTAAAGGTCAGGAATACTATGACTTCACAAAATGCCTTTTTTGGCAATGCCTCACACAGACTATCATAAAATGTCACGTTAATCTACAAGGATAAAATGGTGAACTGTAAACTGGTCAAAAGTCACCTTCACTGAGTCTCAACAGACATGTGTGCAAACTGCAACTTTACATCTGCAAAGTGGTAATTACAGATCAGTTTCACAAAAGCTGTTACACTTCCAATCTTGGAGCCTGCAGCACTATAGATGCTGAAATTCAATTGAAGTTTTTGTGATGAGAACACAGCGATTGAAGTCTTACTGACTTTATTGGGTACAACCTGAAACTCAAATGCCATTCAGCATAGCAGCTCTGCCTCGTAATGAAGCTTATAATGACCAAGGGTTGTTAACTGAACTACATGTTTGCTGCTGAGTCTGAAGTTATTTGTTTTATACTTTAGAAATTTTTTTTCTCACTTTAAATTTAAGAACAGAGCAGGAAAAATGTTTGAAACGCACGTTAATGTATTTCAGATGAACTTATGCAAACTACAACCTCAATAAATGTTAAGTTAAAATTAACGCCTCTATAACTGTTGTTTATGACTCCAAATTTTAAAGTGGGTGAGGTCTGGACTTTGAATGGGCCATATTTCTATGCTTGTTTGGTTCTTTTCTAGTTGTGATGTTGTGAACTTTAACATTTAACATGCTAACTGAGGCCTGTATAGTCTGAGATGGCGCTCTTGGGGTGTTTTGCAGTGTTTTTGAGCATTGCACAGTCTGACCTTGGGGTGAATTGGCTGGAATGTTCACTCATAGGAAGATTGGCAGCTGTCTCGAATGTTTTCCGCTTGTGAATAATCTTTCTCGCTGCAAAATGGTGCGCTTACCATTACCCTCCTCAGATTGATGGGCAACAACTGTTGCTTGTCTAAGATCACTGATGTCTTCCCTCCTTGGCATTGTGTTGGCACACACACAAGAACGCTCCAGACCAACACTACTTCTGTTATGGAGGCGTTCACATTTGCTGCAGATCAGTTAATCGAGTGCATTTGATTATCAGCCCACTGACTGCTGTTTAACCTGTGAGTTTGTCTGAAAGCGGTACAAGTGTGTTTTTTGTTTGTTTGTTTTTTTGCATTTGACTGTAATTACCCAAACTCTTGTGCACTACCTGTAACTGGTGTCATGCTAGGAGCCTAACACAAGGGGTCCTTGTAACACAACACAATATGCAGAGTGAAACAAAGTTAGGCGTTAGTGAAACCTCATTTAAGCTGCTCCCTTCAAATCTCATAACTGTACATAGAAACTTATGTAGAGTACATCCTGCAAATTAATTTTTGCATGTAAACCAAAAATATTGTTCTTCAGACAGAAGAGAGAGATTCTGACATCTAATTACCTTCTGCCTCATTCGATACAATCTGTCTATTAATAACCACATGCCTTCTATTTTTGAATTTAGATAAGCACAGTGCAGGTTAAACGTGTGGCTAAATATGAGAATCTTCATATTGAATTTGGTTGAAGCATACAGCTAACAGATCTCAAGCCAGAAAAAAGACAAACGTCACCAACCCTGAGAGCACCTTATTACATACAGCATGATTTAAATTAAATGTGGAGCCGAGTGTTGGAGGTAAATATAACCTGCGAGATGTAGACCTGCCCAGCACTGCTGGCAGAGCAAGTGTGCAAAATTACTTGTTTTTCCAAACATGAAGCTTCAATGGCAGTGGCAGAAAGTGCACGCACGCACGCACACACACACTCAGCTCTTACTATCCTTAAAGCTTTACTGACAGAAGGAGGTGGGATTAGGCTGAAACAATGGTCTCCCCATCTCTTGTCAAATTGCAGAAATGATGGCAGATGGTGAAATCTGCAGGAATAGTCTCCCACTAATCATTTTACCTGTCACCTGATGTTCAGCTACCGCTGTGCAACAGACCAGTGCATATTTTTATCAAAATCCCTGCCTACACTTTGTGTATCTGTCAATTAAATTTAAAATGTAATGAAAACCATCACACCCATCTCAACATGTTTGTATACAGACTGATATTGTAATAGCCAAACCTTTGGTGCTGTAGCACTCGAGCTGGTTAGTGTTAGCTTGAAGGTATATTAAATAAGGTATATTAAATAATGACAAACAGTGTAACCAGTGACTATATTCAGCAGCTCAAATGTACAGACACATTTTGAATGTTTGGACAATCGTTACAGGGTGAGGACTTAAAGCAATACTTGAAGCATTATGCAGAAGCAGATGATATAATTTTGAAACATACTGGCATTATGAGAGACAATGCAAATTTCTTGGTCTCTGCAGCATTTGAAGATCAAATGATTCATGTACTGGGCTGTGGTGCAGCCCCTCTGTTTAAATTCTATGAAATTAGCTATTTTAGCTCCTCTCCATTTAAGGTAAATTTTTTTTTTTCTAAATCTGATTGGCTTACTTTTACAAACAGAAGGTTTGAACAGCAGGTGGGTGAAACTGCTCACAGCTAGAGGCCTGTGTCTGAGCTCCTGTGTGCTTCTGTGTTCATTGTGGCAAGTGATAAAAATACCAAATTGGCACAGACAGTTGAAGAAACATCAGGAGCACTTTGCTGTTGGAGAGCAAAATGTTGCAACTCTCGCTTTAGTAGTGTTTAGTAGTGATGGAGAACGATGCATTTGGAAAATCGCTGGGTAAATTGTGTTTCTGCTCTGCAGTATTAAATATTAGTTGTCTCAGCTATAAACTCAGATGTTAGAAACAAAGGTCAACATATGCATAAAGAAAATGTTAGCTACAAAAAAATAAAGATAAATTAAACCTCTGTGCTTAAATTAGACTGTATAACTGGCAACACCCATAGCATCTGCTAAGCCTTTATTTCAACTCATACAATAAAACACACCCATGTATCCATCCAATTAAACCCACAGTAACTGCTGCCATCAGTCCAGCAGGTCAGCCTGACAGTAATAATATTCTTCTCAAAGATCCCATCAGCTCAGCAGCTGCGGGTGATGCTGGCTGGACTAAGTCTGCGTGTGTTGTAATCACCATGGCATAAACACATCAGCAGGTAGTGAAGCCAGACCTTGTGTGGGATTTTTACCTGTTAGAAAACACGGGTGTTAATTCACCACAGAAGGTAAACAAGCCTCAAAGCAGCCAAACGTGTGCACGCAAACAGCCTGAAGCTGTAACACGGTCTGAAGGGGATGGGGCTTAATATGAAAGTTTATTCAAGGACACTAGTGATGTAATATCACAAAGTGGATTTTTGTGGATCCCGTGCTTCACTACTGATAACAATCATTTGTTACGTGTCTTTAAGCGTCTGCTGTGAATTTCAGCTATTTTAATTTAATTGCCACTACCATGGTTCTTCGGTTTCAGATACACGGCAACCATTGCTCTGACAGCTGGATAGTTTCTGAAATTTTAATTGCCATACCTTGCGTAGGTATTTTTATTTATTTAAAAATGTGTCTGTACTACAGGAATCAATTCTCCAGCAAGTAAGGTGTGTTTAAATCGGCGCAGGTGATGCCGCTCTTCACCGTTCAGAGAGTAACGCGTTCTCTCTGAGAAGTCTGTCCTCATTTGTAGAGGTCTTTGTCAGGCGACACTGATTTTACAGAAATTTGTGACAATATAGCATCGACAACTTAAGCAGGAGACATAGATTCGAAGCAGTTTCAGTTTTAGCTATATAGTGGTAAAGTACAACAACAGTCAGCTCAATGTACTTTATATTGTAAGGTAAAACCCGACAATAATAAAGAGAAAACCCCAGCAATCAAGCAACACCCTATGAGCAACCACTTGGTGACAGCGGGAAGAAAAAAATGTAATGTAAAAAATCTTTTTACATTAAGAAACCCCCAAAATCAGGCTCAGGGAGGGAACGCTGTCTGCCACGACTGGCTGGGGGTGATGAGAGGAAGACAGGATAAAAGACATGGACGATTAAATGGAGAGTGGTGTATAAACACCATATAGTGAGTGAAGAAAAAAAACTCACTGCATCATGGGAAGCCCCCAGAAGCCTTGGCTTATTAGTATAAACTAAGTCTTTCACGCAGCAGCTGATCCCCTGAAGCAGGGTTACTTAAGACAAAGCAGAAAATGATTAAGTGTTAAGTCAAAACTGAACAGCACAATGCCAGCATCCAAAATCATCTGCATATTAACCCATATTTAGCCACAAAGTTTCTTGTATTTGAATGAATGAATGAACTCTCACATAAGGGCAAGGGAGGAGCAGGAAGCTGGATATACTGTAGATTGGTGTCAGAGCAGTTAAATCAAAGATGTGTTTTTTCATAAGGTATTGTTCACATCACATTATTAGTTTTCAGTGAATAAATAATACTAATTTCATTGTACTCCTTCTTTTTTGTCCTCTTCAGCTGTTAAAGATTATGAGACTGCTGCAAAACACAGCGAGGGGGACCGTCACATCAAAGAAGGTCTGGAAAGAGCACAGCGGCTACTCAAACAGTCTCAGAAGAGGGATTATTATAAGATCCTTGGAGTGAAGAGGTGGGAATTGGTCAATGGATTTGGGAATTTTTGCAGGTCAAGTTCAGCAAGAAAATGTAACACATTATTGCCAATCAGTTGGGGGAGAATTTAATCTTGAAGAGTAGTTTTCTTATGAAAGACCGCTAGTTTGCTTTAAGGTTGCTTTTTTTATCAGGCCAAAGCATCACTGCTCTTGAATATTTCATTATTGATGCCTTTTGAACATATTTGAGTTTAAAAGGTCTACTGATAATCCAAGATGGAATACAAATTTACAGCCATGGAGGCATTTGTATTACACTGGAGCTAGAAAACTAACTCGGACACTTGGATGAGTATTTTTAGGTCTGGCTTATGTCAAAATGAGAAAAGAAAAGCTGTTCTTATCTTTGACAAATGTGCTGATAATGCTCTCCCCGTGGTCACAGAACTGCCCAGAAAAAGGAGATTATCAGAGCCTACAGGAAACTGGCACAACAGTGGCACCCGGACAACTTCCAGGATCCGGAGGAAAAGAAGAAGGCAGAGAAGAAGTTCATAGACATCGCTCAGGCTAAGGAGGTTCTCACTGATCCAGGTAAAGTGTGTGTGTGTGTGTGTGTGTGTGTGTGTGTGTGTGTTGAAAGTTGTTAATGCAAGCCTAAATCACTTCAAGAGTTGCTGTACCGTTTACCATTACCCTTTAGATTGTTCTCTACAGCCCTAACACTAATGCTTTTAGAAAAAGGGACATTGATTTCTAATTCAAGTGTGTGACAAGAATCTGCACGTTTTCCTAGAGATGAGAACCAAGTTTGACCACGGAGAAGACCCCATGGATCCAGAGAGCCAGCAGGGGCACCATCATCATCACTTCCACGGCGGTTTCCACGGCTTTCAGGGTTTCAATCCGTTTGGCTCCGGGCCCTTTAACTTCAAATTCAACTTCAACTGAGGCGGCTTACTCTTCAGCACAGCTGGAGTGAATATTTGTACTTTCCTCCCTATTTAAAAGGGAGATCACTGGCATAAAAATACTGTTCACAAGTATCATAAAAATGTGGAGCATAAGGTGACTGATTCAGTGAGTCAAATTAATTAAAATGTGTCTTTGCTGTGGAAATCATAAAACTCTGGGGGAAAGGTCTCCTACTCTGCTAACAAATATCAGACTTGTGTGAAGCGGCTTTTATCTGTCAGATCTTACTCTTGTATCCTCTCCACACATTGTACAATCACTTCACATCCATTCGTAGGAATGTATTTGTACAGAGGTACAGTATTATTTTTGTATGAATGGAGGGTTTTTTGAACTGTAAATAAAGAGCTATTTATGTACATTAAATTGAATCGAGAGCATTTTTTAACCGACATGGACAGAGACTAAATGGTAATAATTGTGACTCCTGAAATTCACGCTGAAAGTATATATATTGAGGAACAGATTGCAGACCAAGAAAATTTCCTTAAATACATCTTTTGGACCATGAATCATCCACTGACCTCAGTGGTGAGCACAACTCGCAAACAATTTTTGCAATGACGTTTTGTAGCAAAGGTTTATTCTTGATCCACCAAACAGTAATATAAACAGTTCAGTTTGACACAGCACAGTGAAAGATGGGTGCCCTGAGAGCAGCCTTCCTGCGCCCGTTTTCTTTTCTTTAATGTTCACTTTTAAGACAGAAAAATCTACCGTTTGCTTCAGTCCAGCAGCAACACTGATTTTGGGACAGTTGATTCCTGAGACAAAACTGGTTCATTGTGGAATTGAAACAAAAAACACAAAGAAAAACTGTAGAAGTACAGTGAAGTTGAAGACTCATAACATGTAAACATATTGTAATAACTTAAAATCCCCTACCATCCATAAACCGTGACCTTAAGTGTGCAAATGAGGAGTTTTTCATCCGTAATATTAAAGTCTCGCCTGAGGGATGTACCACAAAGCAAGATGAATGGGCTAGAAGAATGATGACACTAAAGACGAAGATTTCAATGTCACAAAGGTAGCTCTCTACTTACAATGCACTCCTTACCTGCTCACAGTTTTGACAGTTCTGAATGACGGGCTGCTGTAAAGAGTGCCATGTTTTCACAAGTTTTTAAAGAATGACATAGACGCTCTGCTGTGGGATTACTGTGTTATATATAAACCCACAGAGATGCACATTAAAACAGTAGCAGTAAACCGGCAGAATCCACATAGAGTCAACTGATGATGCGCAAAATGCATAAATATCCTTACGATTGGTTCTGATTTGCTGCCAAGTCAGTTTTATACTGTTGGTATTGCAGTTATTTGATTATTGGTTGACTATTTATCACAGTGAAAGCTCAGTCAATAACAGTAATGTAGGTTTTAACAAAAAGTCAAAATGATAATCACCTCCTTCATTCCACAGTGGTGGTAGCCATGTAGTTACTTCAGTGGGTACTTAAGTAGTACTTGAATATGTGTATATGATATATAAATCAGAAAAATCAAACAGAAATAAATACATCTTTTAAAACTGGTGTATAAAAAAAAAGTTTCCAGGCTTTTGTGCCAATATTAAAAATGTAACCTATTTTCAATTTAATAACTATTTTACTGGCTAAGGAAGTATTTATTTACCTTTACTGAAGAGTAGCAGTGCTCTGCTTTCAAAATCATGAAAGAACATAACTACAACAAATATACCTGAAATAAACTGCATGCTGATTATGCAGGATGGCCCTTTTCAGAATTATATACATCCTATTAACTGATTAATGTTTACATCAGTTTAATGGTGCAGCTGGAGCTAAAGATTACTGTAATTACTTTATTTAATGCAGGCTACCTTAATTCATTCAATAAAAGATAATTTATTGATTTATTTGCAAATTAACGTGTACTCAAGCTTGAAAATGTAGAGAAGAGCATCTGCAGTAGTAAAAAGGAGCCAACCCCTGCCTTTGGAGAACACCCCAATCTTGGCTGAAGTGAGTTGGTCCATTTTCTTAAGTGTGGGCCCGGGCCTGAAGCCTAAATAAAAGGGCCTGGGCTAACAAATAACATTTACAGCCACTGTCATCACACTCTGATTATATCTGATACAGGCTTTAGCTTTTATGGTGAGCTAATGCAAAGAAAAAGCCTTGTGATGTTAAACTTGCTTCACAGTACACCCCTCCTGGCTGCTGAACTAAAGTCATATGTTACACCACACTCTTTTTTTTTTCCTGCCTGGCTCTCAGTTGTCTCACAGCGTGTGCACGGGACACGAAGATGGCAGCAGTTGTACCGCTCTGCTTTTGCATTTATTTTTAAGCTAAATGTTTTTCTTCACCTCTCCAGGTTGAATGTGGGCTTTAACTCAAACACTGAGATATAACTTAAGAAACAAGTTAATACTTTTTACCATCTAACGAGGGAATACTTTTTCATCACATGGTTAAAAAAGAATTTTTGGAGTTGAGAGAAAACATCAAAAGAACAATTAGTGATTTAAACAACTTTTTACAGTTTCTTTTTTTGACATTACACGTTACCTTAAATCATAGAAAAGAAAAAAACAACGGTTTGCACTACAGAGGTGAATGCATGGCTACACCTGAGGGGACAGAACTGATGACAGAGCTACATGTGCTTGGGACAAAGACTACACCTTCACCCACCTACGATCCATGTCGCAGTCTTTGAAATACAAGAGCAGCATAGTTTGTATACTGATATTCGATGTTTGCTATGGTTAAAAAATGTATTTTATCCCCCAAAAATAATGTAAAAATAATGCCAATAGCTGAAGATACACCCCCTGTCTTTGGACTAGCAGCTGACCAAGCTAGAATTTGTAACTTAAAGCCTGGGCAGATAACTTTTCTGGTATCCAGAAAAACCTTTCAGTGTGTTGTCATTTCCGTGGTCTGAGAGGGAACTGGACTGGAAAATCTAGGCAGGGACAAAAGACTATGACCAATTACAGGTCTTTTTGGGCCAGGTAATAAAAGTAATATAATATAATGAAGGATAATTCTTCCTTCAGAACACGCTGTAGATCACTGGGTGGCAAAAAAAGGAGAGGGGACTGCTGCAGGAGAAGCGTTGTTTCCTAAATGTCTGCTGAGGGGAGCTTTACATTTCAGGTGTGTAGATTCAAAGAAGTTTAACACTTTTGTTTTTTATGTAACAACTTAAAAAGCAATTTTAAAAACTTCCATTTGGCAATTCAGTCATAATGTTTTCATAATTATAAATTAAGAAGATGTAAAAGTAGCTTTTAAAATTTTCAAAGAAAGGTTAAATTAGATTCGTAGAAATGTGCCTTTGCTAATTGAATTCTTTGCTCACATTATCAGTGTAATAAATGCCCACTGTTTGTCCTTCAACACATACCTAATAAAGCCCCTTACTGGCCTCACGCTTTTACTCTCTGTTTTCGCTTCATTTTTCAGGAACCACTTACTTAACAAGATGTGTCTGTAGTGCTCAGCACACCACGAGTTCACGGCTGGCAGTTAACAATTACATCACGTGTTGATTCTCTAAGATGTACCGAGCGCAGAAGCAGGTATGGCATCTGAAAATATCACATCCTCCTCCAGCTGGGGATGTAACACTCCATGGCTATGTTTAGATGGAACTGTCTGTCTTCAAGCTTCACAGGTGGCCTGTGTGCAAAAGGTGCCTGCCTCCTTCCTCTTCAGCGTGGTGCTGGCAGACACTAAAGTTCATCACGGTGGTTGTCTGCTGTGCAGAGGGTGGAGGGGAGAAAGTTGGAAAGAAATGCTGAGAATGATCACAGTGGTAAGAGAAGGGGTAAGAATAACCATGCAGAAGAACAGAAAGACTTTGTAGCCCTATAAATATATCATTAGTAACCTTTTTTATGTTGTGAGGCAGCAGGAATCTGTTTTTGTGTTGTTGTGTCTTCCTGTTCCTGGACCCGTCTCAGCAGCTCTTTGATCTCCCTGTCATATTCAACCCACTCGGGCACAATCCTCGCTGCAGCCACCAGCTTGGGTTCCTTAGTCATTGGGTTATTGCACTAAACGAGAAAAGCAGATAAAAACACATCAGTCATGCCGCCAGTGATGCTCTCTCCCAACGAGTCAGATCGTCATTCTTAGCGCTGTCTGTGACAGGCATTTAAACCTAATTTGATTTCCAATTCGGTTAAAAGGACATTAGGCTATGTCTTGTGTCTGAATTACCAAGTAGTGACCTATACTACAATGAAACAATACTTCCTATTCCAGTCTACTGGAGCCTGTCCAGTAATTCTCTAAATTAGTTTAGGACGCTGCAGGATTGCTCCTCGGCTGCTTCCTAAATACCAATGCCTCATGGACAATTGTGGCAGTGAGGATGCTCTTGCATTTTAGAGCTGTAGCAGCTGCAGCACGCTATCACAACAAATAAAGCAGATAATAAGGCGTATAATGTAGCACAGAGATATTTTTCAATTAACACAAAAAGAACTTAAAGAAGACACTTGTGGATTTTACAATCTCAATAAAAGGAACAATTTCATTTGAAGCTGAATTTTTCAGCAAAGACCGTGTGTCCCGCTTAGCCTCCCACATTATTATTTAGTATTACGCAGTCAAATCTAATTGCTGTGCGACTCACCAGGTCTATAGTCTTAGCAGTGGTTTTAGAGGTATCATCACACCATGTCTCACACCACAGCCACTCCTGAGGAAGAGACTTGATGGCTACCTGGTGAATCATGTTGTTAGGAAGGTCCTACAAATATCACAAAACGAATTAAGTCTTGAAAGAGCAAACTCTGCAACACGTAATCCAACAGCACTATGCCTGAGTTATATACCTGGTCCAGGTTAGACAGACTGTTTGGGTCTTGGCTCAAGGCTTGGTACTGGCCTCGTAATCTGTCCCCGGCTGCAATTTTACGGAACTTCTTCAAATCGACTACATATAAGGCGCTGGAAGAAATATGAGCGGAGAGAGAGAGAGAGGAGACATGGAAAGCAGGTGTTAGAAATCCATTTCCTGAAAGGGGAAATCCCACCGGAATGAAAAAAAAAGGTAAATGAAGATAAATACCCCAGCCGCATTCACATTATTGTACCTGACACACTATATTAATAAACCCAGAGGTGCAGAATATGTAGTTTCACTTAACACTTATTAGATTTAAGTCTCCCAGAGGATATTCAATGCCTCGTGTTTTTCCTGGTCTCACTGATCATCTCTCATCTTTGATGCTTTTGTCCTGCTCTTTGGAGCTTAGCACCACGCTGGTATCCAATCAAGTCGCTGTGGTTTTCTGACTTTTCTTGTTCCGACACTATCAGTCGGTGGTGAAGTGAAACGTTCTGCTCTCTGTTCATCCACTGGCTGCCTCGCTGTCTGATTAGCCATCACACTGACAGAAGGAGAATTCAATAGCACAAGCCTAGCAAGGAGCAGAACATTGTATTCATGACAGTGATTTATGATTTTATATGTGCCATGACTGTATACAAAAATAAAGCACTTAACTCTAAGCCCACCTATGTAAACGGCTTCTCACTATAAGTTAAATGTTCAGTTCTAAGGTGTATGACACCATATTAATCCATGGCATTATTTATTTAGCAAAAACACTAAGCCAATTGTGGAAACAGTGTGCATAGGAATTAACAAAATGCAGTGGAGGAAAAGACATCATCAGTGATCTTAGAGAAGCAATTGTTGCTGTCCATCAATCTGGGAAGGGTTATAAGGCCATTATCAAACAATTTAAAGTCCATCATTTTACAGTGAGAGACATTCGCAAGTGGCAAACATTCAGGGCAGTTGCTGATCTTCTCAGCAAAATATAAAACATCAGAGATCAAATGATTAGTAGAAGTTTACCTGATGTGGTACTTCCTGTGTCCCAGATGTGACGCCCAATATCCAGTTTTCCAGAAACGATACCCTTCCATCTCTCTGCGGCTATCACAAAATGGTGTGTAGCCATAAGGAGCACCCTCCAAGTTTAAATCCCTCAACTCTTTCAAATCAGCCCGAACTATCTGCAACACGCAGCGAAGACAGACTTTGGTAAGCAGCCAAAGAACAGATGACACTTCAAAAAGTCTCACTTTCAGTTGCACACTCCAATATAGCGGTTTCCTACGTCATTTCAGTTTGATCTTTACCTGGTCGGCATCCACAAAGATGATCTTGTCCACAGCTAAAGGGAATAGAACATCCAGGAAGAGGATCTTATATCCCCAGATAATCCTCTGCTTCTCAGTCTGCTGGTGGAGCCAACGGGGCCACTTGTACTGCACTAACTCATACTGAAAGCCGTATGACTCTGCCATGTGAGAGATGGTCTCCTGACCACAGCAAAAATGAAGTCCAGAGGTTAAATTAATGAAATACAAAAGCTGTGTTTGCCTAGCGAAATATTTATGTGATGTAGTAAAGATTTACTTTGAAAGAAGGAGATAGGTAATTCTTGAGAAACCAGAATTTGACAGGTGTTTGTGTATGCCGAAGCACAGACAGCATCATTATTCTGAATTGGAGACAGAATGGGAAAAGGTTAAGTTTGAGGATCAGGGATAAGAGGAACACAATGCGTAGCACTTGAAAAGGAAGTGCGTGTTTGGAAAGTAAAACTGACCCACCTCAGAAAACGCTCATACAGATGGCCCGAGGCCACAGAAAAAATGTTCAGAACGTCGTCTTTTTTCTTCTCTCCATCATCCTTCTTTGAGCCACCACCTGTGATGCTGTAAATGAGACCATAATACACGAGTCAGTTGTGTTTGGATGGATGTGTGTTTTTCATAGAGTGACAATAAATCAAAACTAAGCCAACAGCCACCATGCTTTTGTACTGCCAGAGGTAACAGCAGCTGTAACAGCCATCAGAAAACACTTTCAAACAAACCATGCAACACGATGCAACACGCCGAGATGATTTATTCAAATAAAATGATAATAATGGGGATGGAAATGCTGTGGAAATCAACACATTTGATATGATTTTCAGCTCCTGCTGGCTCCCAACAAGAGGGCTGAAATAAAGTGTTAGAACAGACCCAGCAAACATTTAGTCAGCTCTTCATGTTTCCATCCCCACAACATTAACGGAGTCCACGATACAAAGTGAACGATTCATTTGAAAAGCAAATCACTTAAGATCTATGCATAGATGACCTGCCTTAAATGAGAGCATCGTGTCATAGGATTGACGACTTTGGCAGTGATGACACAAATACTTCTGGCACCATTTTTATGATTCAAGCTGTAAAGTGTAAGTGCACTATTACTATTCACCGGTGCAATTTTGACACAGTGCCACTTCAAAAGAAAATGGGTTATAATGCAAAAACGAATTATCATACATTATAGTTAATTGTGTTAGGGCTTGGTTAAAAATCAAGCCAATCACATCAGTGTCCATTATCCCCTTTAAAAGCAACAGTCTTCTTCATGTAGAAAGTCTGTGGCCGCTTTTCCTAAGGAGAGACTTCCAAAGAAACATGCAGACTTATCTATAGTAGCTCTTTTAATTATTTTTTTGTAAACACATGTTTCCATTGCTTCCAGATTTGATTGAAATTATGATCCTCACAGTTTATTTAAACCTTTGTGTTGTTGCTTTATACAGATTCATTTCATAATTAAAACTGGGATGGTTCAGGTGCAATTATATAAGACCCCTTTTTAAAGAATTATCCACATGGCCGTTGCCCTACTACCCTGGTGTCGCTGGATGAGGGTACACAGGAAGAATGGCCCTGAAGGAATATCATGATTACAACTGAATGATTTAAATGACTTACATAATTTTTTAAGAAATGGAAATTTAACTGAATCAGCCTAGTATGGGAATGAGTACTCTATTAATTGCATAGCAGATGAAAAAAAATCTGTATTGTTTGTTGGACACAGGTCTCTCTTGTAAATGAGAAACTGAGACTACCTGTATAAATAAAGGTTATATAATTTAATTAAAAAAAATAAATCAACAGTCTTTTAGAAAAAACTAGTAGCTTTTCAAATGTGAAGACAGAAGATCAGAGTGATTTTGTAGAGTAATGTGGAACACACATATGAAGATAATGCCGAGCAAGTCAGCACATTACCGTTCAGACAAATGTTAGCTTTTTAATTAACTTAAATGTAAAAGAACAGATAAAAATCGACGAGCTAAAATATTTATATGCTGAGATAAGGGCACAAATGCAGGAAAAATCCAAAGTAAGGACACTCTCCGCACTTGGGAATGCATCAACATACCCTAACCGCTACTAAAGAGCAGTGGTTCATGATGCAAGGCACATTTAGCGGACAGAAATCAGGACTTGTGCTGGAGGGTAGATGAGTCTGCAGTCAAACTGTGTCCTTGTCTGTAATAGACTGCTGATGAGGGAAGGAGTGTCTCTCCCACACTCAATCACAACCACAACCTCAGCCCCCAGGCTTCAGGAAGACACCAGTGAGTGAGAGGGAGGTGTGAAGGGAGGGGAGGGAGAATACAGTTTGTCCCTGCATGTCCTCTAAAACCAACTCTTTCAGGCACATCTAACCGATAAGAAAGATATACCCACAAAACACAAACTCAGTGATGGCCCTTTATTTATTTATTTTAAATCTGTAGTTCTGAAAATAATGTGCCTGCACTCCTCTTCAAGATAAAGTATGACTCTTGATAGTTGAACAGTTGGCTTCTGGGTAGTCACCACACATCGGTGGGATCTGGGGAAGCCGACTGCCTGCCATGACTAAGCCAGGCATTATGAAGGGCCTCCAGCACAACAACAGGGTTCCCAAGATAAGCAGCTTTGGAGGGTCAGGTGAGAACCTGTTTGGCTGACTCACCCAAGATAATCTGGATCTCTGGAAGGGTCCACAGAGCTCTGTATAAATCCTGAGCTGTGGACAACACCAACTGGACAAAGCTCTACTTCTGTTTGCCCTCTGCCTATTTAGATTGAACAGGGTCTTTCGACATTTACCGAGTCATTCATTCCCCCCATTGTAACTACTAATATACCTATATACACGTGCAACACACCATGACAGGTTAAAAATAACATTCAGTTTCTCCATTATGGAGAATCAATACATTTGCCTTACTCAATCTCAGTATATATAGAGCAATATAAGAAACCCAATAACAAAGATTTCAGTAAATAAATACATGGAAAACACTTTCTATTCCGGCTATCTGGATTCAGTTTAGAAAAACAATGACACAAATGTGCTTTTTACAGCACCCTTCACCTAAAACCCAAACATCTCCCTCAGGTAACATCAGCGCTGCTCTCTCTCACACCCCATGTAGCCCAGATGCTTGGTATTTCTAAGAGCAGCATAACGAACACTGCTAAGTTCCTCAGGCTGGGTAGAAACAATTACTTAATTTTTTCCATGCTAGAGACAAAGGGCAGAGGCAGCTAAATGAGAAACTCCAAAAGAAACAAAGAGAATACACAAGAATGTGGGGGGGGGGGCCCATTTGCACTCAGTCCTGTTATTGCTCTAAAGCGATGTTACTTTAAAAACAATCAAAATCTCTGTTACTCAGACTTCGTGATGCTTGCTGACATGAATGCATCTCACTGTTTCTTTGGGAGATTGGGAAAATACATCGTCTTCAGCTTTTTACAATGAATCTCTTGAACTATTTTAAGGATATAAATGAGGTAATGCTTTAAGGCCACCGTTACCATTAAATCGACTATCTTTTGGTAAAATCACAAACTACAGCGTCTTTGATGAAATCTTCGGATTTTAACTTTGTAATATCTGAGCTATTAAATAGCTGCCCTCTGCTGCTTCTTGTTTGTGGGTCTTTCTGACTTCAGTAACTGAAAAGCTGTTCCACTGGGCTGAGACAGGTGACTGACCTGGCCATTAAAGAATATCCAATTTTCTTTGCCTTAAGAAATTCTTGGGTTGCTTTTGTGGTGATAACAGTCATTACCAATTTATACTATAAAGCACTGAGTGATAAGTTTTGCAGCAATTTGCTGAATCCAATCAGAGAGTAGAGTCTGTACACTTTAGAATTCTATCATCATGCATAAACACTATTCCACTGGCAGCCACACATACCTATGCCAAAGCATTGCCTCCACCATGTTTGACAGATAATGTGGTATCTGGTGTTTGGCATGCTGCTTTGCTCCTTCTCCATACTGTTCTGTATCCTTCATCTGGCCTTCCTGCTCCTTAGGTTTACAACCTTCTAGTCAGGCCTCTGTATTTGCATTCATGAAGGTGTCTCTTGATTCTACTACTTGATTTGGTTAGATGTTCTGAAGATACTTTTCTCTCTGGACTTTCTATCAAGAGTTCTACTGAATAGCTAATAAATACAAGCTCAACACTTTGAATCAACTCTAGATGTTAAATTAAGTTTTGAATATTACGATAAATGGCCTCACTTGACAGTTTAACTGCTCCTCAGTCGATTGCCCTCCAAAATGAAGTACTATGCATAAAAAAGCTTTCATTTTTAAACAGTTAATGCAAGATTTTTCCCATACCTCTTGAATTAATATGGAAGAACTGCACTTCAGTCACATCTTTATTTTATAATAGTGATGTATGAGGCAAGATTACAAAAGAAAAAAATAGTGTTACTATCCAAATAGTAAAGGACTCGACTGTTTATTGTTATAATGGTGGAAATTCACATTAAACATGTTTAAAAGTGTCAAATGACCACTTCAGTATGTGTACAAGTAATTCATGTGAGCCAAAACTTGAGGCTTCACGCTGGCTCTTAATCCTCAGTTTCAGACAGATGTTTTTTCTACTCTTTGCTCTGCAGGATGTTAATGAGAAGAGATATCCTCTTTTATGGACAACAGGCTTCTAATAGACTCAAGACTTGCCTGTCCTAGTTTTGAAAGGAGGAAAGAAAGCACTCTCGTCTACAAATGCAACTGAATTTTAATTTTAGATATATACATTACAGCCACTTAAGGGAGATTTTTTCCCCCTAGAAACCATCTTATTAAGCATTTTATGTAACATTTTAATGCTATGGGTAATGTCATTTGTCATTATTTAAGTATAAGCCTATCATGGGATAATAAATGCAACTAAGTTAGAAATGGTCTTAAGAATCCATCCAGTTCAATTTGTTTTATTATTTAGCAGCAGTGATCCTATTCCAAGCACCCCTGCCAGCACATCAAGGACATGCTAGATCATTCATTGGTACTTCAGTTATAACTCTGACTGCAAGTACTTTTTAATGGCAACATTTTGCTACACTTGATAATACAAAAACACCCCAGGATATAGGGCCCACAAATAATATCTAGACCCGATAAGCACTATACAATCCAATAGCAAATACAGCACACTACTGAATGTGAGGTTCCAGGCATAACAGATCCAGCACTGTGGCGAAGAAGTCCACTTAAGCAACAAAACTTCCCCACACTCCTATCGTCTTTCAGCAGGAGAGCTTCTCCACTCATTAATTCACTCTATTTTTTAAGTATAGCAGCAGGTATAATGTCATCACAAAATAAATCATTAATGAGTCTCATTTAGTCTGATGCTAGAGCGCAAAAACTCAATAACAAAAGATCACAAACGATGACATCAGACAAGCTGTTTCTTTCTGCCAAACTCTGTCAGGGTTTAACCACCTGCTCAAAGTGCACCAGCTGAACTTCAGTCCCCATATACCATCTTCTCCAGTGCTTCTATCAGAGGCTGAAGTAGGCTAAGCATAGTGAAATACCATCCAACATGAAATATGAAAGCACTACAACATGAAGTTGCTCGGCCAAGGGCTTGTACGCATCTGTACATGGAACTTGCACATTTCATCATGGACGATTTCAGAGTTTGATTCCAGATCTGGTGCTCTTCTTAGTTATAATACAATGGGTACTGCTCTTCTGCTCTGTTCCAGCAGACAGGTGACATACATATTCCCAGAACAAGGAAAAAAAATCAAGCTACACACTCCTACTTTATGTTACTTATGTCAGCAAAACAGGATTTGTGATGAATCCCGTAGCACTGTTTATGACTATTATTTCTGATTCTGAACAATACAGCTTAATGCTGTGTGTGTGCAGATATATGCAAGTGAACACAGTAAAAAAAAAAAGTTGACCTTGCGCATGAATACAGGCTACAAAGTACCTCATGACTTGCCGAAATCGTAGGAAAAAAAAATCATCACATGAATAAACAAATGCAAAAAAAGAAGAAAAAAACCCTCTCTACAGTATTACCATTAGAATAGAATATCACGACTGATTCCCATTCATTACAATACTTATGAGAGTAGCACTAAAAGCGACCAATAAACACTGCATGCTAATGAGTATGACGAGAGGTATTAGGTGTTAAATGGTTTGCAGCAAAACTGCCTACCTTTTCTCAAATGTGCTCCAAACACTTCACACAGCAAGCATTAAGTGAGGAGACAGGATCACACAGTTAGGAAGGATTTGGGGGGAAAACACACAAATGCACACACATACCTACAGAAGCACATATTTTTTGCAAGACTAGATCTTACAGCATAATATTGCAGTCTGGATCCAGGGGAGGAGTAAGATCTCCTGAAACCGCAATGTATAATTGACAAATGGAAGGTGCATCAGCACATCTATCAATCCATCAATGAGTGCACAGCTGTTACTGCCTGTCAGCTGGAGAAGGGCTTTAAACCTCCTAAAGCCAACCAAATATAAGCTGTATTTGAAGAGGAGATTACGCACCTTGCTATGGACTCCCATATGCCTTTGCTTTCACTAGCTTCACTTAAAAGATCTTCGCCAATCTTGTCTGCCTTTTTCTGCACCTATAAATATAAAATACACAGAAAATAAAACAATACTGGAAAATATTTTAGCATGGGTTATGTAAAATTGTTTTGACACCATTAATTTGTAATCAGTCAATCCTAGGCACATCTTAGAAAACTTCCAGCTCTAATTTCTTTATATTTGGTGAGAAAAATGAGAAATAGCTGCAGGGACTTAACGAAATGCACATACATACATTGGAAATATTTGTACAATTTTAACAGGCTTGAAAGTCAATATTTGGCATGACCACCTTTATTTTTCAACACAGCGGGAACTCTCTCAGGCAAGCTTTCTTGTAATTTCTTTAAGTAGTCTTCAGGAATAGTTCTCCAAGCTCTTTGAAGGAAATTAAAAGCTCTTCTTTGTATGTTGGCTGTCTTTTTATTTTCCATTCTCTCTGAAGATGATCCCACACTGCTTCAATAAGACTCAGGGCTCTCAGGAGGCCAATCCATGACTGATAGTGTTCCACTGTGTTTTGTTCAGGTATGTTTTTACTTCATTGGCAGTGTGTTTGTTGCTCATTGTCATGCTGAGAAATGAAGCTGTTGCCAGTCAGATTCTTTCCAGATGGTACTGCGTGGTGGATCAAAACCAGACGGTACAACAACAGTGCCTTGAGGCAAACTGTTATTATGATTATGGGACCAGATGCATCTCTGTGATCCTGTCACTTTTTCTTTTGTCATTCAATTGTCAAGTTTCCTCAACTTTTTTTAAGAGCACCCTGCTTAGACCATTTAAAAGTCTGACTCCTTGGAAGCAAAATATAAAGAAATAAGAGGTGGCTCAAGACTTTTGTCCAGTCTATTTTAGCTTGGATTGTGTTAAGTTGTCTTCACACCATTAATTTGTGATCCGTATATCATAGAAAACTGAAGAAAAGCATTTTCAGTGTGACATTTACAGTAGCACATCCAATAGGAAACACACTCACCCTGACTTTGATGATCTTACTATGGAAACTGTTCAGCACAACTATAACATCACCGGCATCTGCAGGTGAATCAGTTCCATCATGCCTGAAAAAGTGGATAAAGAGTGAGAAAATGCTAATTGTTACTGAGAGTTTTAATACTTTTTTTTATTTGTCAAACAATCTGCAGCTCACAGGTATACATGTAAAGAATTTAGACTTTAACGTAGAAATAGACATACATTCATCAACAGTCATAAGTCAAGTCTCTGTTAGACAAAATAACAAACGTGTTTAAATAAGAACAATAAAATTAACATTCTTAGGATTTAAATCCCTGTTTTTAACACTGCTACTGCAAAGTGATCATTCAAGCTTATAATCTAGAAGTTTTGCTAAGCTGAAAAATGTGAAACTCAAATACACAGAAATACATTTAAAGCATTTGTTTTTCGCTGATTTTGTGTTCAAAGAACATTAGAACACCAGAGCTAATATTTCAAGTAACGCAATCAGTCTAAGACCTGTAGTGTTTCTGTTGCATACATTTGATCATTGACAGAGACTGCTTTACATGCTTCACCCATGGAAATAACACATGAAGGAGACAACAGCTGCTAATGGACCGACAGTGTGAACACACACTTAAAAGCAAATAGTGGGACAGCTGCCAGGGTCACACTCTGACCATATTCATTACCCTCCATCATCATTAAGAATCACCTTACCATTATTTTACCCATCACTACTTCCCAGCCTTGCTCTATATACTAGTAGATTTAATGAGAAAGTCTGTGCAGTATTGATTCCGTAAAACAGCCTTTCAATGTAATTGTTTTAGGACTGATTTTCCCAGCACAGAATGTGTTTTGGCAGGCAGAATCTGCCGGGCCTAATGGTGAAACACCAGAGAGCAAACTTCAGGCGGAGATGAGCAATAGGCCATGATGCACTACAAGCCATTACAACCTCAATGCTTACTAAAGGCAAAAATCTAACCTTATCACTATGATAAATGCCCCTCTCTCATTGGAGCCAATGCACCCCCTCCACTGCTCGTGCTCAAGTGCTGCTTGTATTTTGCCTCTTCTGCTGTCAACGGTGCAAGTCAGTCTTTAGGGCTTGTTTTAGAAAGCACGAGAGATCAATCTGTATCCCTGCTCTGAGAAGAAGAGAGCTGGCCATCTCATTCATCGCTGTCAGAGCGAGGCGTCTTGGCAGCACGGGTGGAAGAGGAAAATTCACACTCTGGGACTGGAGAGCGCAGACACTCCCACTAGGCTCTGATCGGCCACCTAACCAGAGCAGAGTGCCGCTAACCACAAGAATAATGACACTGCCAAGGTGAAAAATGACATCACCTCTTAGCTTCACCTGGAGGATTGGGGGATAAATCTTGGTTGTCTGAAATGATTCGAGAAGAACCGAGGGCTGTATGTGTCCTAAATCTTATGTGAGGCTAGCCAGAGAGAAAAGTATCTGTGATTGTAGGGACATCTGGACCAGCGCACTAGAAATGCCCATACAGACTCGCATACACAGTTGGGATTACCACCACTTTGCTGTAAGGCACTGCCACTTTGTTATGTTACGAAGTAAAAAGAGGTTCCCTTGAAAAAAGAAGAATTTGATTTATTTTAGATCAAACTGAAAAGCGCAAAAAGCACATTTCAAGTGCAGAATTCAAAGAATGCAAGGAATGAAAAAGCTGCATTTGCTAGATATTTATCCAACAAACCAAAGCAAAGTAATGTTTTTATTTATCCAGGAAAATTAGACAACCACAGCTCGCTCACTTTAGTATGTGGAGCCTTTGACTCCTACGCCATCCTAACTAAAACACATTCTGCTGCTGATATTCTGTTGTCTGAGGTAGATGCCATGGCAGGTGACCAGCTGAATCATCTCTCTACTCTGTCTTCTCTTTAATAGCAACCCTTTCCTCCTACCTGTCTCTCTCAGCTCAACGCTGAGCAGAACTCTGAGCACTCATCAAAACCTTGCGTTGCTACAATGTCAGCAGTGGTCCACGTTGCCATAGTGATGGGTTTCATAGCTACCAGAATGAAATGGGGAGTTAGCTGAAAGCAACTTTGATGTTGAGCTATGGATAAAGGTGCCCAATAAACATGACTTATTTACTTAGATAACTTAGGTCTATCTAGAAATATCAGGACTTCAAAACAGTTTTTATGCTTGTGGCTCTGTACCCACCAGACAAGATATGCATAGGCATAGGATGTTTAGAAATTGTACAAATGAACATAAACATGAATAAATCTGGTCCTTTTTCCTAGTTTTGTGTCTCCAGTGACTGAAATGTAGTTCGGGTTGAGAACAGGTGACTGACTCTGCTATTGTCAAACAAATACTGCTACACTGAATTTGCAGTAAGTTTTAAACCTGGTTTTAACCTTTACTCTCCAGTACTCTCCTTATTGTGGTAGACTACAGTGACCTGCACTGTGGAGTGCAGCACGCAGTAGGATATTGTGAAGGATTTATTATTTGTCACAAATAGGACCCTGGAATCATCTGGGCTTTTTTGAGAGCTCCTTTGATGGCATGTTAACTGTTACCTGCTTAACTGATGAAGAAATAAAAACAGAGGAGAACTCACGTTAGGATTTGATAGATTTCTTCTGATCTCCCTTCACGTAATCTTAGGATCCAGGCTCCAGGATTCGCTTTCAGCTGGAAGTATCCCTGTTTTGGTGGAAATGGTCTTAGTAATGGCAATTAAAATATGATTCATTCTCAATCCTAGTGAAAAGAAGCTATGCTTCTGGACTTAACACAGTGCAAGAAAATTTGGGTTGTAGTATAAAAGGTTGCTGACCAGGTTAGCCATGACAATGGTGTCATACATGAGCGGGTCTCGGCTCATGCCCAGCGTAAATTGAAGTCCACGAGGAGGCTGGCCAGTTGACAGGTCAAAGCAGTGGCCCTCAAGCAAGAGGTGCTCCAGTTCAAATTCTGCTGCCACAACCCTGTTCACCTGGAAAGAAAAAAACAAACAAATTACAGAGCACTAAAATAGATGGGGGGGGAAGCACCTTGGCGCTACCTAAATGTGGGAATGATGAGATCACTGGGTAGTAATGACTCAGCATTACAATACCTCCTGTAAATGGATGTTATCCAAGTCATACGGGCTCCGGACTGCCTGCACCATCCAGCTCTCAGGTGTGATCATATTAAGAGTGAGGAGCGGAGTTTCTGGGAGCTCCATGAAGCGGGCAACTGGCCCTGGAGACACTGTGTCATTGGCCAAGAAAATAACATCCGGCTCCAAGACAAAGCGGTAAAAACTGCAAAGACAAGCAAAATCAAGATAAGGGCCATTCCATAAATTTCAGTTCAATACATATCATTAAACAAAAAAATAAATAAACTGACCTCAAGATCAGCTTATTTCATTTTCTGTACAAATATTTCAGCCTATTATGAGCATCTTGTAATTTTACAAGTCCTTTTTTCAAAACCTTTTAGTCCTCAAAACTTAAATATATATAAGACAGCCACATGGCATTT